>NC_143554.1:33908257-34211287 GCF_054136105.1 Typopeltis vanoorti
ATCAGGGTTGCAACATCGACAATTTATCGCCGACAATGGTGAATTTTTCGGTGATGAGGTGACGAATGCAACGTCATTTTCTTATTGTCCCCCCAATATTCAAATTGCCCCCCTTGTAGGGCTTACACCCCACATTGAGAAACACTGGTCTACACTGATTAAGCTACGGATGCTCGTTTACTTACTTTTATGCAGTAAGTTTTGCTTAGTTCTTTAAAATATTTAAATCACGTCCTTTTATTCTTTCTTTAAGAATCTTATGAATTGCTCCTGCAAAGTTGTATATTTTGCCCTTTTTTTTAGTTCATTTATGTTTCTAGGTATTGCGAATGAGGTTTAAAATTGTTATATGACAAATGAATAACAGACTGAGAGGTTAACTCGTAGAATCAGAATCTAGTTTAGCATGAACAGAAAATAGATTTTGTTCCTTTTAGCAAAATACTTGGGTCAATTCCTAAGTCTTTCACGTTTTAGCGTGTATCTGAACGTTATGTGGAAGAATATACAGTCGAAAGATGTTGCGGTCCTTATAGTAAAAGAAAGGTCAACATCCCATCACTGAACGTGAACAGCCTTCGGAGCACTAAATTCTGTTATCTTCCCGCCTTGTTTTGTAAACGAAAAATCAAAATTTTAAAAGAGCACACCGGAAGCAAACGATTCACCATTTTTTTTTTTTTTATCAGTACCGCCCGTGTTCTGGTTTTCCGCTAAATGACTTCGAGCGCTATATTTTTATGACACCATTCCAAAAGAATTATTCAGTGCGTGTTTCTCTTTAACTTCTTTAAATAACAAAAAGAAAAACGGTATTTTATAAACACAACAACTATTATGGTACAGAAGACGTTACAGTTCCACGAAGTTTAAGGCATTCTTTACTATTGTATATACAGCTTTTATGTGAAATGCAGTTTCTAATATCGTTCCATTTAAAGGCGTACCACTTTGTAAAGATTTTGTCCCGGTTCGCTGTAGACGATAAAAGTCGGCAAGACTTGGGTTTTAAATCTAGTGAACAGATATAATAATAAAACACAGCATAATAATTCGTCACTGTGTCAATCAACTAACAGATAATAAAAATTCACTCGCATCTCATTGTACCTACGAAAGTTCCAATAAAAGCAGGGAAACAAAACTCCGATACTTTCTAATTACAATCATGAGCACGTGTTCCCGCCAAAGATAATTTAGGAATTTTCTATACAACATTGCATGAAAAATTAATTACCTCAACATTTAAGAGATAAAAGTGGGTTCGTTCGACTGCATGCACCAAGAACACATCGCTTACCTATAAGTCGCTCTGCTGCTACCACAACTTTGTTGACAAGAATGGACATGAACTGACCGAGACATATTTCGTTCTATTCAAGATTTTTTCAGTTCTTTGTTAAATTTCATAATCTCATTAATTATTAAAATACCTTACTTAATTTTTTTTTTTTTTTTGTCTCTTTTGTTTGAACTATGCACAATAGATAATTTACACGAAATGACAAACCAGAAGTGAGTAAAATGTGACATGTTCTTGTTCATGTACAGACGCTTAGGAACACTTTCCAACGTCAATTCTCGAGAGGACACTTTAATTTTTTTTTTGTTTTTTTTTATGTAAGCACCTTCATATATTTATGAAGACGTTCATTAAATTTCGTGAGATTTCGAAAAAAATAAATTTCGGGCAAAGTGGGACCCAACGTGGGAATAGAACAATGAATTAAGGATATCTAATCCAAATAATTTAAATCCAATATCTGTGGTAAAACTGATGATATACAGAAGGAAAATGCCAATGCGTGCATTAGAGGAAAAGTGAAATATCTGATTATCGTCGTCATTTGTGTGAAATCGTGAATGAACACGAAATACATATTTGGGAACCAAACTTCATATACACGAGTTGCCACTGCACGTGGAATGCTGCTTATTTTAAATCTTCACGAGATGATTATCAAAAACTCTATTTGAATAAATTAAGCTTGAATCACTAACCTTTCTTCAGCAGTGCCATCAAATCTATTCATTACAAAAGAGCGGGGGGGGGGAATAACGGAAACTTCGGCTCAATGACCCTGCAAAGCACCACTATACCGGGGGGATCCATAAAATTTCTCGATCCCAGTAAAGATGATGTCATGTCATTATCGAAAGATAATACTTTATGAGTTGTAGTCGCGTATCCGATGAATTCTTGGTAAAGTTTCTGCTACTGGCACTTCTGAATGAGTACCCAAACCTAGTCGTGCATTATTATGTTTTCGCTTCGGAATGTGTCAAAAAACTTGAATATTCGCTGAAATTCAGATATGCGTTAATTTATAAACCAGAAATTTATTCAAGCAGTAATTATTCAATTATCCATTTAGAAGTAGAAATCATATCCCACTTATGAGAAATTCTCAAAAGTTCTTTTTTTTTTTTTTTAATTTATTTTCATTTTATCAAGAAACCAGTCGTATACACTCGCACATTCACGAAACTATTTGGCATTTAAATCTATCCGTAAACACTTCTTTGAGGAAGTTACGCCTGATTACTCGCGTGGGCAAAACGTCCAAAATAAATAACGAAAATAAATTTATTTTTCATGATTCTGATAAATGTTTTTTTGCTTGGATCACTTCTAGCTCAGCTCCCAGAACTAATATTACGGAAATACAATTCTGTCAAGACAACAGCAAATTCCTTGGAGGGATTAGACACATGGATCATTAAACAACCTGTGATGTCATTGGACACTAACTCTAAATCGGCGAAGACTTGAGAGTGTTCATTTCCGTGGTGATGAAAAAACTAACAAGCAGAAAGGAACGGCTTCGTTCAAGATGTCCACTGATAGTACTCCCTGCACTGACTCGAGGGGGGGGGGAGATGCTTTTACTCCAGAGGAGGGGGAATTGCACTTTTTATTTCCACGTTCTTCTGCCGGAGTAAACATACATTCTCAATAGATTGGCACTATACAGTACTACCTTTTCTTAACTATTTCTTGAAATCCTCCGATTCTAATACTTTATCAACGATTTTTAAAAGATCACTTACTAGCAAAAATACAAAACCCTTCAGGATAAAAATAAATAAATAAATAAAAATTTTAAAAAATGCAGTGTGATTAGCTTAAATTAACATTTCGAACTTTCCATTCTCACTTAACTGCCATTACCAACAGATGGAAACATCAATCATTTCAAAACTGGTTTCGAAAAGTTCAAATGTAGACGTGAAATAGATCCAGACAAGCAAAATTACTAGAAAATCAGTTACAAAGTATTTAAATACTAATCATTAGATCATTTTCCGGTAGGGTCTAAATAATAAATAATAGGCTCCTATTAGTAATTGGCATTATTTTCTATATTTCCAGGATGAATTAAAATTAATTCATCCTGAAAAAAAAAAAAGGTTCCCTCATAAAAAGAAACCTGCCCGTGACTACACATATCTATAGACATATTTATCACTTCGGAAAATGATCGTGGCCAGTTCCCCCTCCAGTTAGGAAGTCATAATTTCCTATCAATACCTCATCTCGAATTCAAATGCCTATCCTTGCGTTAGTAATCATAACATCATTATAATCAAACATAACACAATCACTATTCAGAATTGGAGTTTATAATTTCAAACTCTTTTCTCTACTTGTTAATGGGAAGAGATCTGTAACCCGAGCCAATCCACTGTCAAACCTTGAAATTCGCGACACCGACTTTTCTTCTTCATTATCTTCTATTACCTATTTTGTTCTGAACAAACTTCATTCACTCTCATTAAAATTATAATCTTCAAAAGTTAATGCCACTGCTTCATTTTTCTCGCTATCGATCTACGATACTAAAGTAAGCAGAATTGCAACCCGAGTTTTGGATTACCTTAAAACCTACTTTAAGTGCCTATTGAATATTGAGAGATTTCATTCCTTCGATTGAAAATGTGCAACATAAAGACCAATTTATACGTTTTATATTTTAATTATAAAGCGACTTTTTAAATAAATCCATATCCAAGTTAATATGTTTATAAATCTATTTTAAAACCAGTGTCATATTGTGGTATGCTTATTCAGACACTTTAACGCAGAGCTTTAACTTCACTTTATCGCTAAATATGGATTAATATTCTAAAAGTCACGCGGTTCTGCATTTTACTTGCGCTATCACGTGTTTGTTTGATAAGCATCCATTTACATAACTAGGTTAATCATCAAGTACTGTAATACGGAAGAAAAGACAACAGCGGTCACGCTTTTTTATTTATATAAAAATAAATAATTGCAGATAAATGAATGACAAGCCTGAAAAGTTTAGAATAATGGGGAATAGATGTCCACACAGAATTAATGGCATGCAAATGGATACGAAACACGATCATGATCTTTATGGTTGACAGCGGGTAACATTACATGCTCCATTTAATTGTTTTCCAAGTCACGTATACCACGACCAGCGCTCTGCTGTTCGTACCTTGCTGAAAAGGTTCTACAGCTGAAATGTGATATCTGGTTTTGTGTATGCCATAACTATTAAATTTGTTTCATATATGGAGCTATTCCGATGGATAAAATTCAGAAGCCCGTAGACTAATTTTAATTTTTGAGGGGCAGAAAGGACTGTACGAAAAACTCCTGAATTTCATGCTTACTAACCATTTCATTATTAAATTTAATCGGGAATATGAATACAGCTCTTACAATTTCCTATCGTGCCAAGGGAAGAGAAAATTTGAATATCTTACAATATCAGGCACTCCTAAATGACAGTAAAACGTGAAATAGTTCGAATTGACGCTGTGTTTTCATTGATATCGTAAACTTGTTTCGTATATATCGTCTTCTACGGATTCTGCAACCAAGAAAATCTTTCCTGCACAATTCTGTTATTTCCATTATAAGACCCGCTGTAATTATATTTTCAAAGTATATATTTTAATATGTATCCCGTTCATATTTTCATTGATATCGTAAACTTGTTTCGTATATATCGTCTTCTCTATATATCGTATTCACTATATATATATATAGTGAATACGATATATATATATATATAGTTCGAAAACAGAGGTTTCAATATATATATATATATATATATATATATATATATATATATATATAGTGAAACCTCTGTTTTCGAACTTAATTCGTTCCCGAAGGCTGTTCGGAAACCGAACTGTTCGAAAACTGAAACCATTTTCCCATAAGAATTAATGTAAAATGGATTAATCCGTTCCCGAACCTCAGATGATTGTTTATTTAAACCTTTACAACAGTAGTTCATGCATAAGATCATATACAAACATAATGAAAATGCATAAAATCTTACATAAAAAGAATAAACACAATAAATAGATTAAAAAAAAACACGAAAATTTAACTTCACTTTAACAATATATATATATATGGAGGAGAGTTGATGGCGTAAGTGGAAGAAGGTGAGTAAGGGTTCCCTTCCATAAAAACATTATTATTATTTTTAATTAATTATTATTATTATTATTTATTATTTTTTTTTTGAGTATTGTACAGATCGTTGATTTCGCCATACCGAACTGCATAGCAAGATTCGAGACACGAACGCCATTTTCATGTTTGGATACGATTTCTTTTTTCATCTCTATCGTGGTTGTAAGAACTTTTCTTTTCGCTTTGCTGCTATCACTATTCTTCTGCGACCCCATGGCGGCTTAATTAATAATAATTAATGAAAAAAAAAAAAAAAAGCACAAAACACAACAAAACTCGGCGTTCGACAACTGAGGTTCCGCTGTAATTACAAATACGTGATTTAGACAAAATCGATGATTGTAGGATCAAAAGCGGACTAATTTGTCTCATATAAGCAAATCGATCAAAGAAAATCAAGAAAGCTCACTGCAAATTCGAGCAGGTGTCTGCACTGAACGAAGGCTGCTGCGTAACTGACGCTTTCCCGCCTTACAGCTCAGCACGTGGTTGCCGTTTGCCTGTTCGGGAACCGAAATTCTGTACGGAAACCGGGACGTTTTTTGTTCGGAAAATATGTTCGGGAACCGAATTGTTCGAGAACAGAGGCGTTCGACAACCGAGGTTCCACTGTTTGTTTGTAGGTGTGTGTGTGTGTGTGTATATATATATATATGTATATATATATATATATATATATATTGAAGTATGAATTCCAAAGGCAAGTTACAGATTTATTTATAAAGATTTCAGATAAAGACAATACACTAGGGAATCTCCGAGTGCATTTGCTTCATCTGGAACATACTAAAATACAAAAAATGCATAAGTTTTTACTAACCTTTGTCCTATAATATATTCTGTTTCAACATTTTCTTTTATTGGTTATTGTATCTGTAAAAAAAAAAAAAAATATATATATATATATATATATATATATATATATATATATATAAGCGTTGTCTTAATAAAGAAACGAAAATCTTTATTTGTATAATACTAGAAGAAATATTGAAAAATATGCGTACAGCATCGCTCTCTGGTGTCAACGACTTCAGAAAAATACAATAGAAAAAATAATGTGATCAATTACTTAATTTACTCGCAATTTTGTAAACTTTCAGAAACACATAACTAAATACAAACTATTTATTAACGACGTTTGGGAAGGCAGCAGTAATTGGCAGAAACTGATTGCTTTGTGCGAGGAAACATGGCGTCATATCCGTCCTAGTCAACAAACGAAACTTGATTATACAGAGAGAAAATTATTATAGCAGACAATATTTGTTTTTACGTAAAGAAAAAATCGCTCTTTGCAAAAATATTATTCGATGTCCGAAAAACGATCACAGATATACTTAAGTTATGCCAAAATTAAGATTTGAGGGAATCTATTTAATCTTCTTGTTCATACACTTATGTAAATGATGGCATCACGAAAAGTTACCAAAACGAAATAATTAATAAACTGAAGTAATATGATTCCCCTACTGTTAGATATTTTCTCATATAATTTCTCCGATTTCTTCTAAACATGTGGCAACCAACTACCATCCTCTAACGCTTAACCTTTTTCGTCTCCGAAAGCTTCTTTGTCGTCTGTTCATTCACTTCCTGTCTAATGGAAATTTGTAAGAAACATTCAAGAAATCATCATACTTTTTATGACTGTATAAAAAGTATGGCTCTCAGACAGCGAAGTTTAATGTCAGCTCTCTCCATCTCGGCGAATTCTCAGCCCATCTATAATGCAGCACTTTTAGGCAGGCCTACGATTATCAGAAGTGCTTTTTTTTTCTTTTCTTTGTCGACGCATTCTCTAAGAAAACTAACTAAAAGATTATTCTATGGATGGGCAATGTAAAAATAAGATCGAGAGTGAGATTAAAGTTGATGAAAATCAAATAGGCATAAAAACGCTAAAGTAAGAAATGAAGATCAAAAAGGTGTACAGTGACGATCAAATAGTTGAAGGAAGGGGGGGGAGGACAAAGCAAAGTTACATTAAGAGTTTTTAGTTAAATGACAAATATTATTTTATGCATTTTTATTTGTAATACAAATTAAAAAGTGGACATAAATGTTACTGATGGAAACGAGGTCATTCATACTAACAAGGGGAAAATGGTTTTAAAAATTTAATCGCCTGGTAATATCGCAATCAGGTTTTCCAAAAAGTAAAGCCTGAATGCGCTATTGACACTGAAGCAGGGATGGCAAAATCTTTCTATAAAGATTTTGCCACCATTCCTGCAATTACACCTAATTCGTATTCCTTATGCAAGAAAAGGATGGATCGCATTTAAATTCATAGTTTCACAGACGTGTTTTTGTCCCACTCTCTTTATAGACTGCTTTACACTTTCATGTGTTGTATAATAATGTGAACATGCTAATAGCCTTATGCTCCCTTTACGCTGTTTAGAATGCTAACAAGTGAATAACAAACATCAGCTTTTACACGTGATCCTTCTTTCGCCTTTTGTCTGTTAATGGTGTTCGGGTGTCTTGGATTCTTTCGACAAGCCGTAAAGCGTTAGAGAAAACAGTAAGGCGTGGACAGAGTCAGCTAGACGAGTTCCCTAGCTTTATTTGTATGCAGAGCATAACTCCTTTCTTGCACTGATAAAAAGCAAGAGTGATCAGAAAAGTAATTTTGTCTATTGCACAGAGCTAGTATGTCTAAACGTGTAGAATCACTGTTATCGTTGTGTATTCAAAGAACTGTCCCGTTAATGATCGGCCCACCCCTGTTCATTACATCGTTTCCACTATTTAGCAACAAAAGCAAACAGAGGAGGTACCACGACCTCTAGATAACAGACAAATTTGTTTCATACCCAAACTGATAATGCTAAAAAGGGTAAATATCGAGTTCCTAACAAAGCCAACAAACTTAATGCCATTGCGGTTATTGACGCTCTGTTTTTTTTTTTTTTTACAACGGATGTATTGAACGTTATTGCGCTCGATGATTTCTATAGTCACGGATGATTTCCTAATCTCTCAGCAATGTGCTTCCTCTTTCAAAAGGTAAAGAAACCTGCTCGAAGATACCCTTCAGGGCCTATCGATCTAACAATTCGTATTTTTTAAACGTGCAAAAATCGCGGAAATCAGCACGTGATAACCATCTAGCACCTTCGCGCGTAGGCTTGCAACAATAACAATCGAATCCGAACAGTATAAATCATGTTATTAGCAACCCATTGAAGTCACCCAACGCATTGCGCAATGGTTTACTAAACAGAGAATGACCTGACTGCTTGTACGTGAGTGGCAAACGGAAAAGGGTGTTCCGCTATAAGAATATCGACCTTTCTCTATCTTCTTTAGCTAATTCTTTTGTTCGTTCGCGGTCTTTGTTTATTGCTCTCTTCCTTATGGAAATCTCATTGCTAATGAATTTCCAGCGAGTCAGTCTTTCCTAACCTCTTGATTATCAATTGTAGAGAGGGAGAGAGAGACAGCAAGCATTGAGAATATTAGAAACTCTCTCTCGTGATCGATTTAGGAAGTAAAAAAAGTGTATCACAAGAGAATCATCTAGAACACTTTTCTCTCTCTCTCAGTTCCCTGGACATTTTACTAATGTAGTTGTTTAAGTACCTTCCAACTGCAGATAAGACTGACTAACTCACCTTCAGGCGAAAAAAACCTTACAGGCGTTCTTCGCCTTCTCTTGATCAGATTCCAACGTGAGTCTTTCTCTACTACGAAGAACACACGACTATATTAAGATAAAAGCTTTCAACAGAAAACATTTTTCCTGATTCTGAAAGAATATTGTTTATCTGTGATTTATGTGCATAATGGTGTTTCGTTTGCGAGAGATAGACAGAGTGAGTGAGTGAGCATTGAGAATATTAAAAATCATATCGGAATTCGTGTTGTCGCTTTCCCATTGAAACAGCGCATAATTTATCACATATACAACGTAGCTTAAAAAAAAAAAAAAAAAAAGGAAGTAGCGTTCGCATTAATCTGTTTTACAACCCCACCTCCTATACTGCTTGAATGACGGCCGTCTACAACTGCATGTACAGATCCGAGACGCTGTAAGTGACGTCACATCAGGTAACTATTGTTGAAAAGTTGAAGCACACACAGTAAAAGGCCTGACCCTTGTCAAGCTACGCTTGGTCGAGTCGGCCTTGTAGGAGCAGGTTGTACACAGAAATATGAAGAGAAAATGACGCCCATAACATACAAGACTACCCTGGGTGATTTTCTTAGCTGGTTGACACAAGTTATAGACTTTACACCTGTCTTGCATCCATGAGTTAGGAAAATCATACAAGTTTTGTGGTTTGTTTTCCTAAGAGAATATTACTAGAGATTAACTAAAAATTCGTTCATTTTTATGCTGAAAATTTTTAAAGTCAAACTTTTTTTTTTTTTTCAATTATCTAGTTTATTTCTTAGGACCTCTGCAATAAAAAAAAAACAGAATACTAAATTTTAATTGAACAATTCAATTAACAGAAGTTGTGCATCGAAATAAATAACTGTTTTATACTGTATTTGTGTAAAGCAGCGGGTGAAAAATCTCTGTTGTCCGAAGGCAGTTATTTCCAGCCTGGGTTTAACGAGATTCAGATACACACAGGTCTTCCCGACTAAACAGAAATGTTACTAAGCTGTGATGTCTCTGTCATTTATGTGCTTTACAATCAAAAATACAAAGACGAATGAGATAAAATGCCAGCCAGTTTTGAGAACATCCTTTAACAGTGAGAGTTCCACATAATTTTGTAAACAACAAAAAAAAAAAAAAAAAGTGGGAGGAGCCAGACTAAGTTTAGCATTGTTGAATAATGCAGAAATCCATTGTGACCCGAGATCTGTTATAACCCTAATCGGTATATCAAGGTAATACTAAAAGAACAGTAAAGAACTGTCAGGAAATGCGGAGGGAGGAACGAAATGCGTCGTAAAGCGCTATGCATTGAAAGCAGTGATGGGAAAATAATTTATAAATTGGAAGAAAGAAAAAAAGATATTTGTCGTGTGTTTTCTTTATCGGATTCTTTTAGAATTTACTCTCGGCATAATTTTAAAAGGCTGAATAACTGAACAGACTGCAGAACATTTCTCTAGAAGTACAGTATTCGTGCAATATTGTTATGGGAGAAGGTTTCCTTTCTCCTCCTTAACTGAATGAATGTTCATGAAATCTAACTACTGAATACACGGATGATAAGATACATCAATGCCTTGCGTGGAGTGCAGGTGAGGATTGAGAGAGAAGTTTATTGTCATTCTTCTTGAACAGTTGCAGGCTGTGAGTTGTTTGGGGATACTTCATGAAGAAGGCTGTTCCAGAAGATAGGTTGAAAGAAAAATAAGATAAACACGTTCAGTGGGTTTGCAGACCTATTCCTCAAGAACTGGACATCTATTTGGAATGATTATTTTGATGGATAATTTGACAAACTGACTTCGGAATGAAACCCTTCCTTTTAAAAAAATATTGTTCTGTTATCTCTTTAGGAGCGCTACTATTTCCAAGTATACAATTTTTCTGCACTTTCCACTCACGGAATCAAACTGGGTGGAGAGCTTAAGTCAAGTTTGTAATAACAAAAATCGACAGCAACTCCAGAGAAACAGTCAAAAATAAAAGTTACTGTAGATTCTTTATCCAAAGCTGAATATTTTCTCTTCATCCACAAAGACGTCTGTTGAATTCAGTGGAATAACAATGAAAAACAAAGTCAGTTTTTCATTGTTATTCCACTTTGCATGTGTCTTGCAATTAACCCTATCCATTAAAAGATTCTGTAATGCCTTATACAGTTGTTGGTTTGGTAACTAACTGCAAGGCGATCTTGCTGTGAAGATGATTGATTTTTATAACGTGGGACTTTCATCAGAAAGTAATTTAAGACGGACATTAAAAAGGCATAGCATGTTAATCATTCAGATCAAGTAACTTTTCTTCTGCTGACAGCTTGCCGCCCCCCCCCCCCCTCAGCTATCTCAGATATACAGGAAGTTCCGTATGAACATGTGATGCTTACAATTCCTGGTGTTGATTTTGGCTTTTCACGGGGAAGAAGTTCAGCTCAGATTGCGATGTTTATTGAAATACGAACAACGCAAATTCATCAGGGACAACTTACGACCATGTGCTGATATCTTGTGTAAACAAACGTGAAACAGCCGGCTTAAGGGCAGAAGGAAGCACGTTTTTATTTACAAAAGAATTCTCAAGGCAGTGCAAGAATGTGTATTTACTTGTAGAAAGCAACTCACTTCACACTTACCTACATGTGAGGACGACAGCTTGACAGACGATAGTTGGTGTTTATCATCCTCACGTGATAAGACTTCTTTTGTGATGATAAACACGAAAAAAAAATTTCATAAATCAAGTATACACAGGTTTCAAATGGATTCTTTACTGTTACATAAGAACATATGTTGTCCTAAAGTAAAGTGAAAACTAGCCTTAGTGCTCTGAGCAGCAGCACATTGTAAGCGATAAAAAAAAAAAAAAAAAAAAAAACATTGCTTGATTGAGCCACAGTATCATTAAAAGTTACCGTTAAAAAAAAAAAAATAAAAAATAAAAATAAATAAAAATAAAAAAATCAATTCCACGCCACTGTACATCAGTGAGTCAACTGCATGCGGAGGGGAAGATAGACTAGTACCGCCTTAATATCCAGAAACAATGACTTCTGCTAACTTTAGTGTTCGCTGATTCATGACAGAATTATCATTAACAATAAAGTAGAGGGCATTTTCCCCACAAATGCTAATTAAAACCTTTGGATGGAGGTGCCCGTTGCTATGGTTAACATTTTTGTTACATCCTATATTATTAGCAGAAAGGAAAAGATAAATATGTGCATCACAATTAGAAGTATGCGTATCATATGTATATTAGTTAAGATCATTTGCTGAAATGCTATATGAAATGGCCGATCGGATTATTCAGTCTCAATTAGAATTAAATATAAAAAAAATCTTCTAACTCCTTTTATTCCCTATAGGGGATGAGAGACAATTTAGACTTATCTTTGGAGACTGAGAGGGGAGGGGTAGTTCAATCTCCACCGGTAGCTAATCAGAGATAGCTGGTTCAAGACTATCACTAATTATCTGCCTCCGGTGAAGCGAGGCAGACAAATGCTGATATCTCTCGGTTCCTAACCTTAACACACTATTTGTTTGAAACAGTGTAGGTTCTACGGTCGATTTTCTCGAGTTTATGGGATTAAAAACCGCATTTCCAGGAGAGAAAAAAAATTGCATTTGCCAGAGATTGATTAACCTGGGAACTGGTGGAAGAAAGGGTTACAAAAAAAGATTTCTCTGGTAGGCGACTATCGAATTGACAACAGCTTTTTTTCGGGAGGCCTAGTGCTTTGGAAGCAAACACGATTTCCACAGGGTTATACAGGCCTACATCGATGAATTTTGGTAATTGCAATATTGCATTTCATAAAATCTAGTACCCGTGTCATAATGTAAAAGATGCTAGGAACAGCCGTGAGGCGGAAATAAACATTCGATTTTCCACTGCAAAAAATACAGAAATATTCGTTATGAACTCCCTTAAATATATCTGTTAATGTCATTTAATTAGATAAACTGAAGACATAACCAATTTTTTTTTTTTATTAATTGCGCAACAAAACTGCTCAATTTTATTTCATTTTGTTTTTCCAACTTGGAAAACGGCGAGTAGTGTGTAGAATGCGCTGTGAAAGCTAAAAGCGTAAACGAATTACGATTCAATACGATAGATGTGTTGCAAAGCAGAGCAGGCCTTCCATAATGGACTATGGAGGTTTGTTGTAATAACCCCTATTATAATAATTTGTTGTAACACTTCTCTCTCTCGATTACTCTTCGGCTCCAAGAGAATGCAACAATAATAAACTAACCTGGGGTGCTTTCCCGTTGCACATTTTAGTTGGATTAATGCTAAACAATACGGTTAACACATGCCTTGTATGAGATTTGTCTGTTGCGTGTGTTCTCGAACCAGTTGGTAACTTTTCGCCGAGGGGCGAACGCATTTGGGTGATACCTTCCCTGTCCTATGTAAAGATACCCTCATCTCATCCTACATGGATTCGAAACCACCTTTTTCCTGCCAAGAGATTTTTCCCCTTTCCGAAAGAGTCATATGCGCAGGTATTCTAGAAATTAAGAATACATAAGATAAGAACACATATGCGAGAATTGATGTCTGTTGTAAAATGGCGCTGACCAGCAATGTCACGACATGACTGCTCAATAAAAGGTCCATGTTTATGTTATACTGTCATTCTAAAATCATTAGCCAAAACAAATTAACGGTTGGGGAATAAGATTACATCGAATAATAATTTACATCAGGTAACCAAAATGTTATCTAAAAATAAAGCGAAGTATTTGAAAGCTAAAGTGCAGAGATAAGTTTCTGATGAATGTTAATATTCATTTCATAAACTGTTCGGTTACGTGTCGTAAATAACGGAATGAATGTCAACACTATCCAGGATAAAAATGAATGAATATTAATATGAATTTCAAGACTGAAATGGGACAAGAATCACTTTGTTTTCCATTATTCACAGCTATTTCTGTAGGAATTCAAGTATTTAAAAAAAATGCTTCGTCATTAGATTCAATCAAGGATTACTCCTTAATCCTTTCCGACATCAGCATTTCACGGCGAGGTAGTTAAGCTACCTATTCCTAATAATGAGAGATTTTTTTAATGAAAGATTTTTTACTTCTTAAAAATCTGACGTTTCTAACCAAACCTAATATGAGTCATGGAGAGGGGGAAAAAAAAAACCAAAAAAAAACCACCAGGCTTAAGTATTCATTTAACGAAATGCCTAAAGAAATTACACCCTTGGCAATGAACGTGTTAAAGAAATTTTATGAGATTATAAAATGCAATGTAATTACATACGATTATTTCTTATAAAACGCAGGGTTTTATGTGAAAAAAGAATTTATGTGAAAATATTTAACACGAGTCCGTTGCATCCAACGCTATCTGCAGCCATTTCTTAATATTTCGTTAACTCCCCTGGGGGTTTATTCCAGCGAGACACCCTTCTTGGCGTACCCAATGACGTGTGCTTCATCACTTAATTTCGACTCGCCCTCACAACTCGGGGGGGGGGGGGGGGCTTTTACATCTAGATTTCTATGAAAAGGCATTCTGCCCTCTTGAAACTGTGGATAATGAAACAGGTAATGATGTGTGTGGTAATGAGGAAAGTGACAATAACGAAATCGTGTTAATAAATAAAACCACTCAAATGGGTTAAAAAAAAGGAAATTCAACAGATGGAATAAACCAATACTGAGAAAGAACGAACCACACAGAAAAGAAGCTCGTGGCCTGAAATTGTGATTCGTGACTAATGCATTTGTCACGAACACACAATACATTGAGTGCAGTGGGGAGCGTGGATTAGAATTCAGAGGTCTCCAAACTACGGCCCGCGGGTCAGATGCGGCCAGCGATATGATTTTATCCGGCCCGCCAATTGGACTAAGTTTTCAATAAGAATCGGCAAAAAAAAAAAAAAAAACGGGGTGTTGATAGATTTCAAATGCATTACTTAAAATTGTGTTCAAAATATATTCCTGAATAGCAAAAAGTAACAGTAATCCAAGTTACGGTCTTTCTGACTGTAAAAGGTCGGTTAAAATGGACTAACGAAGAAAAAAATTTGAATTTGACAAAATTTTACAAGCAAATTTGAAGAAATTTGCTCGTAAATTTATCTCTATTTTGGGGACAACGCATCTTTGCTAACAAACTTTTTCCCAAATGAAATATATCAAGTCAAAATACAGGGAAAATTTATCTGATGAACATTCGAAATCGCTACTTGTAATTAGCACTCAAAATTTGAGCCCGAGTTTAATAAGATTTTAAAAACACAAACACAGTTACATCATTCACATTAATGGTTTTATTATAATTTGTGATAAAAATATGAGAATTTGCTGATAGTGTTCGTTGTCATTAATATACGATAATTTAATCTCGCATGCTCTGTAATCAGTTTTTATTTGCTTTCAATAAAACTCATATATCTAGTTCAAGAGTTTTTTATTACTACGGCCCGCTGAACAGTGCTGAAGTACCCAATGTGGCCCTCACGGCGAAAAGTTTGGAGACCACTGGATTAGATGATCACTGCTCCGGATTTAGAATTAGAAACGATGATCTAGGACGTGGATCCACTTCAGTGTTCAATAAGCAGAACAGTAATCTGAATGCTAAGTAATTATAATCCTCATCCTAATAATGAATGTTTCCCCCAAAATAAAGAAACGCCTTGCGCTCTTCTCCCTTGCAATTATGGTAAAATTGTAGAGGGAAAAGATTCTTTAAACGTTTTTGCCACTGTTTTATACTTTATGAATTTTCATGTTTCTGAACTGAATTCATTCAGAAACATCCAGAAGACTATCTGTACATTGGAACATTTTTTCACTATAATTTTAACAAAGACTTTTGCATGGATTATTCCATCTCTCGTGAGCATTCTGTTTCCATTACTCTCCAGAGACTTTTGCTATCGCTGGGTGATTTCTCTTTGCCCACCCCGTAAGTCTACTCCGACGTCGGAGCACTTCACGAACAGGTTCTTTCAGCTCAAGAGGGATGGTCGGGAGGATGCCAAATGATCGTTCTATGGGAGGAATCAGTCCAGCCAAATATTGCAACATTTAGCTGGGCCTCTCCTTCCCCATTCCTAGTGATATGGAGAACATACTTCTCCATATCCACCTATCAGACAGGTATGAATTTCCATCAGATTCGCATCTTCTACAGTCAAGAAGTCACCACTCACCTTCATCTGAGCATCCACAGCAGCCGCCATTTTGAACTATTTCTGTGCTACGCTCATGTGACCACTCATTATATATTATATACACAGCGTGCCCGTTAAGTAATGAGATTGATTTTTTTTACAGGACAGCCCTTGGAATAAAAGTAACCAACATGTTTATAGTTCTGACCACTAGAGTGTGTTGTAATCGCAGGTGCAACTTTCGAGTCGGATGACTCAGCAATTTTCGTATGGCATCCGTTGAAATAACAGTATGTGAGTGGGGGGTGTCAGAAGTTGCGTTATGGAGGCAAAGAGCTGTGATAAACTTTTACTATAAATTGGGAAAAACTGCTAAGGAAAGTGTACCAAGACCTAAAAAAGTTTACGCCGATGAGTGACTGAGCTATGCACAGGTGTTATGCTGGTTTTCAACGTTTGAAGAGGAGAGGGAGTCCACGCGGTTCATCGTGGAGGATGAACCACGCTGTGGACGGCCCATTTCTGCATGGACAAATGAAAACGTGGTGAAAGCTAGGGAAACGGTTGCCCATGACAGGCGAATAACCAATAGGCTACTCGCTGTACAGTTTGGTGTCGGTAGGGAAACTGTCAGATTAATCTTAGAAAGAGATTTGAGCAAGAGGAAGATTTGTTCCAAGTTTGTGCCGCACATGTTGACACACGAGCAGAGAGAGCACCATATTGCATGTTGTCGAAATTTCATCCATGAAGTTGATTACGATCGTGATGTGTTGCAACGAAATGTCACCGGTGATGAAAGTTGGTGTTTTCAGTTTGATCCGGAAACGAAATGCCAGCGCATGGAACGTCTTCTCCCTGGCAGAAGAAAGTCAGGTTACAAAAATCACCTGTCAAGACAATGGTCATTTTGTTCTTTTTCGATGCTGCTGGAATTATCCACCACGATCGGTCAGTATTATTTAGGAGTAATGTAATGTCCGTACGCACGCATGCGACGTGTCAGGAAAGAACTGTTCCACAACAACAATTGGAGCACTGTACGCTACCTGTGAAGCAGTTTCAGGCTTCGAAGTCGATCTGTGTGATCGAACATTCTCCTATTCGCTAGATTTCACTCCAGTACACTTTTTTCCTCTTCCCAAAAGTGAAGTGTGCCTTGAAAGGGGCGTGCTTCAGCGACATTGAGGGCATCCAACTCGGTAGTATGACCCAGGGACTGAAGGAGTTTCCCCATTTAGGACTTCCACCGTGCCTTCGAACACCTGTACGACAAATGTAAACATTGTGTGCAATTGGAGGGACATTATTCTGAACCTATGTAATTGACAATTCAAAACATAGTTCTTTGTTTTGATATAATAATTGTCTCTTTACTTAACGGTGATGAGTCTTTGGACTCCCTGGAGGTGACAAATAATAATAAAAAAAATAATAATTAAAATAATTAACGGGCACACCGTGTTTGTGCGTGTGTATAGGGCGCAAAATCTGAACCGAGTCACCCTGGAATGTTCTGTCACTTTATATTTACTCTATAATATAAAATGATAAGCTTTTTTTTGTAACGTTTTTGTGTCACGTTTTTTGACAAGTTATTTGAAACGTTTTGAAACTCAGGGACTACCCTGAGTGTCGAGTCTTCAAAATTCGAGTCATCAGAATTCAAGGAGAAACTGGCCTTCCAGTCCGCAACTCGGGGGTGGGGGGAAGGAAGCCCCTTGGAGTTTTCAAAATTCGAGTCATCAGAATTTAAGGAGAACCGGCCTACCAGTCCACAACTCGGGGGGTTGGGCGCCATATGCGCCGGGGGAGTGGACCCTTTCGAGTTTTCAAAATTCGAGTCATCAGAATTCAAAGAGAACCGGCCTACCAGTCCGGAACTCGGGGGGGGGGAGCCGTAGGCGTCAGAGGGAGGAGCCCCCCCTAGTGCTAATATAAAGTCCCAAGGATGTCACAAGCGTTTTCAGACTCGCGCTTAGTTCTCACGTGATGTCTTTTTGTCATCCTGATTTGTGCCTATGAGACTTCTACTTCTGCCGTAAACTAGAGTTGGCAATGCTGTTTGGAAGCTCTTTCTTAAGTCTTTTGGCACATTCAACGGAACTGTCCATAGTAATTTGGAGGAGACCTGAATCAGTGAGTTGGCTTTATTCTCCTTCGCACTACCTTAAATTGAGGAACTCCCTGAAACTGTGTCTTTCAAATCCAGCCTTATCTGATTCGCACTTTTCTAGTGAAAGGGGGTTAAGAAATTCGTCGAATCAGCATTCGCCAAGAGATAAAGTCAAAGATTGCTGTCAACGTCAATTTCCTACAAATCTTTCGGAATGTCTATCTAGTTTTTTAGTTTATCACGGAATCTATCGTGGCCTGTTTCCGCTTGTCTTCGTATCCATACGTCAGAGAAAAAAAGATATCATTCGCACCGACTTCCCCCCCCCCATTTCTGTCTTTCTTTCCTCAGTTAAGGCTTTGTATATCGACCTTCCTTTATTTCTGCAGCTCAGCATATGAGCACGGAAAGTTTGTTTAAAGTAGTGATTAACTTCCGGCATGAGAAAACCCTCCTCTCCTGCCAGTTGTCCGTTATTTCCTCTCTTCTCTCTCCGTTATGATGTGATATGTCACTTCGAAGTCACGTAGTGCTTGTACCTTTCGTTCCGTCCTCCGACTTTTCACCCTAACTTAGGCCTTTGGCCAGCAAGATGAGACAACGCAAGGCGTTGATGCTGTGGATCATTACGATGTGCCGTTTTCCATTGTTGGCCGCGTGTGTTATTGGTATCGTACCTTGAGCATGCCGGTCACGTTCAGCACGCACTTGGCCCTATTCCAGCCCGTTCTTCTGGCAACTTGCCAAGGTTACTTGGCACAAAGCCAAAAGAGAAATTTTTGTGGGTCTCTCCTTATTTGTTTTTCTTTATTTTTTTTATTGTAGTTTTCAACTAATGACAATGATTACAAGTTAAGTGCGTTACACTCGAGAAGCTCTGTGAGGCACTTACCTGTTATATAAAAAAAATGACTTTACACATGCGCAGCTCAATTAAAAAAAGGGTAAAATGTGCATTTCAGGAAGTACATTTTAAATTATCCAATTTTGGTGGGCTTTGCACTTTTATATGTCCCACGGTGCCAGTGTGGTTATCCTTAACGTTCATCCTTTCGCAATTTACGCGATGAGAATCTGATAATCTCATTACTAATATAAAAAGCAATAATGGAACGCTTTTAACACTCGAAGTGTACCTGAACAACGAGCTGATGCTCGCCTGCATCAGCGGATGCTTTACTTTGCACTTCAGTTCGGAAAAAAGTTAGTTCTGCAGTAAGGGAAGTAATGAAAACGTGTTTAAGAAATAGGTACACAAATGCATTAACTTCTGCTAATGAAAAAAGAGGAAGCTCAATATATATGAGCGTTATCTTTGATGACGTGTGTACGTTTCCACAAAGATGGCTCAATAGACAGGATTATCTTTGTTTGGACTCCGATGCTTTTAATGCTTCGGACGTACTTCAAAGTGAAAATAGATAGAAAATGAAAGCAGATAGAATTATGCAATGTTTAATCTGCTCGAGAAATACATACATGGAATATCTATTTTACTAATACGTATTTTCATACATACTCGTATGTATTAAGATTTTGAAAGTAACTAAAGTTCCATTCTTATAATAAGATTCTGAACTATCATCTTCCATTTACGAAAAATAAACTTACACTAAACGACGCAATTGTATCTTTCCCTTGCAGTTTACAAATCTCCTTCCTCCTCCACCCTAATTTTTTCCCCTTTTCTGATTTTCTTCAAAATTGTATTTAATTTACGAAGTACGCTAGATTTTTCTTCATGTGCTTCGTTTGTCTTCATCAAAGCACCGGACACTAACCGAGAAAAAAAGTCGTTTATTAGAGTGAAAGACTTGAGGATTTTTCCAGCTGTGGACTGTCACTCGTAATAGCAACGTACTTGCGTCGTAAATGATGGTTTATCGGCACTATAAAATTTGGCGAAAACCGGTGACAACACGTAAGCTATACTCGTATTTCACAATGCCGCCACATATGCTATTTCCGGACTCTGTTGCGGATAAATAGGAAGCACGCTTTTCAGTCGGAAAGACACGAAAAATCATTTAAAGTTAGCATTTTTTTTTTTTTTTTTTTTTTTTTTTTTGTAAGCGATCACTCAGACGGATATGACAAGCAGCGCCACCTTCAAAGTTTTCGTGCCCTCGGGCTTAATATTATTTAGGGCACTAAAAAAGCATGAAAACATTTTTACTTTTTGCAATTTATTCAAAGCAAACAAAAAAAAAAAAATACAAACAAGTGAACAACAGAGCAGCATACCTGTAGAGAAGAAAAAATGTACATTACTTGAAACAAATGTCAGCTAATTCAGTACACACTAATATCATCAAAAATAGTTCGTGAAACAAGACCTAACAATTGCAATTTGCTGTCCATAAATACCTAACGGAATATAATGTATGATGCAATACAAACGATGCAGTATTAAACAAACATCGACAATAAATCGATACATGCCAAATTATATACGTGGAAATAATTCTCGGAATGACCCCTTCATTTCGCCGTTTATTGTCGGGAGTAATTAGTAATAAGCCAGTAGTGATAAAAAATTTAAAAAAAAATAAAAGAGAAAATAAAGGTAAAATGGCGAAACTAGACACAGACAATGGGTTTGGGTGGGGGATTCAAACTGAATTGTTCATGTTTTGCAGGCAGTGGATAACCTAAACAGTTCTAACTTTCTCACTACTATTATTATTCGTGACACCTCCAAGGAGTCCGAAGACTCATCGCGGGAGGACACCCACAACTGTCTCAACCACTACACCGAACCTCTACTACCAATCACCTCCATCAACGCCAACCACCACAACTAGTATTTTTTGTCTGTAAATTGCGTGTGTTCTGAATGGCCGATTTGTCTGTATGCGGGATGAAAAACCCAAGTTTCCGGGAGAAAAACCCCTGCTACCTCCGTATGAGATCGGCTAACTCACCTTCGATTGAAAAAGTCCACATAAAGATTCCTCCCGTCACGACGAGAATCGAACTTAGGCCTATTCCAATCGAAGGGTGCAATGTATCGTCGTTCTTCCAATTGCGCTACGGAGGCACTATTAGGAACTGTCTTTTCTTTGATACGTCCATGGTGTGCTACGTAGGTATTCAACTTTTCATGGAAAGAGCTGTACTTAAAAATGCCCTATCAAATCCTTTCAGTTGCTATTGCACAACATAAAAAAATTAGTCAAAATGGGAACCAGCCTATTTCTTTGAGAAGAAATAAATCAGTGTTTCTTCTCAAAAAAAAGATGGCTCAAATAGAAGTCACGTCTTTATAAGAAAGAAAAGGTATGAGTTTTCTTTCTAATATACATTCGGTATCTCAAATCAGAGACATTATTGTAACTTCACGATTTAGAGATTTTTTCCCTGCCAGTATATATAATCGCTCACGCGACTAATGTATTTCACTTTTTCGTAGTTGGTTTCCATCATTTCTCGAAGAACGGTGGAGCCAGTTGAGCAGAGTAGCGCCCATGGAAATAAAGAATACACATAAGGCAAGAACAACATGCTGTGAGAAGGCAGCCAGTGAGAGATGGGTCATCTTCTGACAACATCAAGAATTTTTCTGAAGTTTTTGATTAGCACTTAAGATTAGCAGGCACCCAAGTGAGAAGCAGAGTCTTGAGTAGAAAAGGACATCATACTTTTGGAAGCTGTGGATGCGTTATGTTATGCGAGGAAAAGTTCGAGTTCAGCTCAAGAAGAGAAATCTGATCTTTGAGATTTTGATATTATGAAAGCTAGGTGGAGGGGAAATGAGATCTTCCTTACAAAAAGGAATAGTAGATTGTGTTTTGATATCGACTGTCCTCAGTCCAATGAAAAATTGGCAAGACATTAGTAGAGTACATATGAAGAAGGGGAACGGAGTGTCATATTATCGGTAAAACTCTGGATAAATTTGAAGTCAGAGAGAGGTCACTGTATACACGTTAAGAGAATAACTCCATCCTCCAGTTTTGATAGAGAAATCTGAAGAAACGCGAAACTATTTACCAGATAAGAAATGGTTCCCTGTCTCTCTAGAAACTGGATGGAAAATGTGGTAAGTGGGCTTCTATACTACACCCAATGAAATATCTTGGAAATGTGAAAAACGACCACGCAAGTTCTTCCAAACCTCCATAGATTGCGACCAGAGGTAGGGGTTGTGAGTTAGAAAATTCACTGTAGAATCCATACTGGTGATGAAAGAGTTCATTGCTGATAACGTGTTCCATTATTTTTGAGAGACCAGAGGTAGAAACGATGAGGAGATGATACTTTTGTCACTTTTTTTAGAATGCGCTTAATATAGAGCTGCTGTAGAATAAATACCCATTAAGTATGAAAAACGATATGGTGGGTGTTAGCTCTGGAACACAGTAGAGGGGAAGATGTTATCAGGAGAAGACTTGTTACCTATGCTATTCACGATTCTTCTGATGTCATGGAGGAGGAGGAGGGGACAGAACCAGTGTAATGTTCCTACCACACACACACACATATGATAATTGGATATCTTACACAATTTCAGTGTAAATCGATTTACTTTCTTGTGTAAGGGGGGGGGGGGAGTAAAGAAACCGTGTTTAGATAGTAAAACTAATTGCTTAAGTACTCTGCCTAGGCTAGTAAAATTTCAGAACACCTTAACCTTATCACAATAAAAAAGGTCAATTCTTATCTAGATGTGATTTTTTTCTCGCATAATAAATTGTGTTTGTGTATGCGCGTGAGAGAGAGAGAATGCAGGTATGACTACTACTTCCGGTTAATTCCATCCTACGAGTCGTCTGTTTGGTTTAGTCAGAAACCAGCAACCTGAAACTAATTGCTCGCACTCCCTTAGACACTGGCCATTAAATTCTTCCCTTCGTGGACTGATAGCTTACAATTATTCCTGCTAGACTGTATTTAAAGTGTAACACACGACTTTTTGCTCCGCTTCTTATGGAGTAAAGTGTGACTTCATTACGCCACGTAAAAATTTACGATGCACAGCGTATTAAATACAACAGTGCTAATGAGCGACACGTGACTGTGAAAAATCAATGAGAAAATTGATTTACTTTGCAGTGAAATAATTACTGAATTTCAATTTTGAGGTCATCGGTATCATCACTGCATCCTCTCCCGGAAATGTTCATACTGCTAAAGAAAGACAGTCTCGATTTAGAAGACTGCAGTAACCCTCATTTTTATTTTATTTTCTTTATTTACTTATCTGATCATGAAGCATGGAGAGAGACAGATCGAGCAATCACACCAAAAAGAATTTTCTAAATTGAAATAAGAGGAGCTATGGAGAACATCCAACAGCCGCAGATATATGCGTGGGAAATGCATTCATACCATCAGCAGGAGAGAAGAAAATGCAAGATGTTTTTGTCTGGAAGTCAAAATACTAATTAGCCACCTACTGCAGAGCAAAACCTAATTAGTGCTCATAACAACATGTGTCCAGGAAATGAGATTGTTGTCTCGGTCGGTTCACTGAACGAACTCTCAGAGGGGGTGTTTTGACAGAATGATATTATTGCTGAAATGTTATTTCCTGTATGTGCTTTCTTACATTTCATCCAAGCCAAAAGGGGTATTTTGTCAGATAAGAATGGCTTCCTGTTCATCTGTCTCTGGCGCCTGACATACTTTGCAGCATTATCCGTGAAAAGGGAATTCAAATAGAAACAACGAAATGGAATGGATGAATCCATTATCTTCCATTCATTAGAAGATAATTCGTGTTTTAAATCAAAAGAAATTTTAAATTAGAAGATGATTGAAACAATGAAAAAAAACATACTAAATTTCGTAATGCATTTTATTTTTTTATTTTCACTAAAAAGGAACAAAATATTCAGGAACTACCAGATTATTGTTTTCAATCATAACAGAAAGCAAGTCCGGTGGTTGATTGCTATCTTTTGCGTGCCATATCTGTTGCCTAGTCATATGCAAGAGAAGGAACGGAACTACAGTCTACTAAATGAGGTCTACAACCTACATTGATATCCAGCAAAGGAAAGCCTTTACTGGAGAAGAACAATCATTTGCGTCATAATAGCAACGATTATCAGTTGCATATATCCTGCCTCTATTGTGTCACCATTATTTTAAAATCTGTTTTGGCCCTACCGAAATACTCAAGTTTCGAAATTCCACCCGTGGAACTCGGCGGAAATAAACACGAATGCGTTCCGTTCACAGCGCGCCCATGGTTGATGAGACTTCCCGTGAAGTGACTGCGTAGTTCTGATCAATCTCACAATCGACACGGGAAGGTGTGTTCCACCTGCTCATAACTCCCAAATGGCGCTCTTTACAGAAATAAACCTGACATAATCTAATGCAGTACAAACCTTAAGCTTTCAGAAACGAATTTTATTTTAAGTATCAAGTCCATTAGATCCATATTATTTGAAACTGCGTAGCTCATTTCTGTAAAAAAAAAAAAAAATTATATTATCCAAACAGAATTTTATTAAAATATATTAAATGGTAATTGGATTATATCACGACCCCCCCGGGGTGCAATAATTGCTTGCATTAATCCTCTTTATTATAGAGGATTAATGCAAGCAATGAGCAAGTGAAAAATTTTAACCAGGCGGCTGAAAAAATGCAACCAAGTTAAAAAATGAGTTGATTTATAAAAGGAATGTAATTCAAAAGATGTTAAATTTAAAATACTTTACTGAATAAAGAAGTCGCTTTGATTTATAAATATAATTTAAAAAGGCTAAAACTTAAATTCGATTTTAAAAGGCACCAGTTTATAGACAACTTATTTTTATTTATTTATTTATTTTGCCAACGACATGCTGTAGTTTTAACACAGTTAAAGATAAGTGACACCCGGTCACATAGATTAAAAAAAAAGTCCAACTAAATAAAATAAAGACATTTGACATTATCTGGGATATAATTTAGTGCAATATTTCTGATCACTATAATGATATTCCTCCTGAACACTTTTTTTTTTTTTTTTGAAGTTCATCTTTATAATATAGACGTATATGAACATTACTTTTTAAGCACGAATTCTGCAATATTCTCCCATATTAGAATTAGCAGTTAACACTATGAAACCAGTATATTTATGGTCCTTAATTGCTTGTATTTCAGAATGAGAAACCTGAATTTCCGCGAAGAATGAATTTGCAAACATCGAGGTAGGTGAAATCCACCCTGCCATTTCGGTATAAGATCGGCTTTCTCATTTTCAACTGAAAAACCTCAGCGCCTGTGTAGCTCAGTGGATGTGGCGTTTGCATACCACGGCGCTTGACCGCACGAAGGAAGACTTTGTTTCGAATTTAGTCGTGGACTAGAGAAATTTGTCTAAGCCTTTTTTCTATCGGTTCCCGAGTTAGTCGATCTCTGGCACGGCGAAGCGGGTTTTTTCTCCTAGAAACTCGGGTTTTTCGTCCTGTAAACTCAAGAAAATCGACCGTAGAACCCACATTATTTCAGACATTAAATATATTGTGTTAGGGACCACGATGGCGGCACTTGTTGAGCAGTCTCTCTTCACTGTGTGCCACTTAATTAGTGATAGCCTTGGGCCAGCTATCTCTGATTGGTTGCTAGAGTGGAGATTGAACTGCCCACTCAGTCTCCAAAAGTTAGATAGGGCTAAACGGCCTCGCCTACTCCCTATATACGGGAATAAAAAGGCGTTGGCTGATTTTTTTTTTTAAACCTTTAAAAGTTCTTTAGGTTATAGAACAACAACACAATTCATTAACGGAACAACTGAAATTTTATCCGTAATCCGAGTTCACTTTCACTAATCCCATATTTGCACAGTTAAGAGTGATCGATAGGTATAGCAGGCTAAATGGATAGGATTAGCCAGCTTACTGAGCATTAATTAGGTTTATATGACGGCAGTTTATTTATTAATGACAGGCCAATGAATAATATCACATTTTAACAGTAAAATACCATTGCTATGAATACTTTGTATGCACAAATATTTACCATCGTAATATTTGCAGTAACTATCGGAATGAAAATTTTTTTCAGTTAGTTTAGCATCGACTATAACGAAGTTGTGTTATATTGCAGAATACATGACACAGTTTTCATTACTTCAAATAGTAATGAAGACAATGTCGTCATTACATTTTGTTCGCCTTAGTAATAAAAAATTTAGGAATTTATATTCTCCGGTTAGCTAAAAGTAAATGAAAAAAAAAAAAAGAGTTATTGTTTCTTACCATTACGAAAACAGACAAATATTAATACGCTGATATTACATTTAAAAGTAAGTTGGCATACTTGCACACACATCAGTACCATTTATATATGTGCACGTATATTTTAGAAGTAAATTTACGTACTGTCATACACGTGAATATACATGAGTTATTTGATCTACGTGTAGACCTGTGATGAATTTGAGAAAAGCAGCACTGAATTTAGCCGCGTTTTTAACTTATTCTATACAGTTCTATTTTTAATACGTCTTATTCCTTTCTTACTTGTTTAGAATTAACTATATATTATCTTACAGAAAATTATACACTCAATTTTTAGTGTTTATTAGGAACTTTTAGAAGGAACCAGAGATAGAATTATCATAATTAAAACGCAGCATTGTATATACATTTGCGTCATTTAATAATCTAGTTTTATAAACATTTTTTTAATTTTCTTTCTGTTCTTGTTATTTGTAGCCATTTGGATGATAATCTTGATTTTATTTTAACGAGGAAGTGGTCACTACTTATTTCATCTCCTCTGTGAACTCTAACATCAAACGTCTTTTCATTTAAGATAAAGTAATGTAATATTGATTTCTATCCTCTTGCTGGACAATAAAAAAAGACAAAAAGATTAATAACAGCTGAAATGAAGTTTATGAGAAAAACTGCAAAGTATACCCTATTTGATCACAAAAGAAAAGAAATTATGAAAGAATTAAACCAGGAATCAGTTATAGAAAAAATTAAAAAAATATGAACATAAATGGACGGAACACGTTGAAAGAATGAAAACGGAAAGATTATCAAAACGAGCCTTAAAGTAAAAGCCATTAGGAAAAAGAAAACCAAGACGTTCTCTTAAGAGATTCAACGATGACTTCTAGGGCCGGAACAGGCCACTCTAGGCCTAAATCCTTGACAAGCATGATGATGATAAAACGCAGCAAAAATGGTAGCCATTCTTCGTGTACCCATGCATGGTTTGTACAGTTTCTCAGGATTCTGCTCCATTTGTTACTGAACCGTATTTTTGCTTGCTTTTTTTCTCCCCCCCCCCCTCCAGCCTAGTTCTAATCTTCGCGATCGACTTTTCTAGGATTATTATACATTATTCCTGTGATATTCTTATACACTTTTATTCTGTATAGAGAATAAAGAGTGTATAAAATTTTATTCAGTGAATAGAAAATATAGGAGGAATAGGGAACATTTCCTGCCCTGTCTACACTTACAACCATTTCTCTTCCTTATGCCAAAGTTAAGAAGAAGAAAAAAAAAAAAAAAGAAAGAAAAAATGGAATTCCTCTTTGTATGCTTTCTGGAACTTCCTCAAATGTGATTCTTTAAAATAACGAGGAGGAAAAGTGTAATTTTAAAAAGGAAATAAATAGCCTCTTTAAAGGCTATTTATTCCATACGACTGTGCTACGCTCACAATGCCGGAGAGATTCTTCAATAAGTGCTTTGGAAAGAAGACTCCTCGTTAACTAGCCCCATTACTTAATTTAAACAACTAAATTCGCTCTCTTGTGCTTCACTGCATCTACAAGTCATTCACTATTAAAAAGCCTGTGCCATAAATAACTAATCGCATAAAGTTTTAAATTTAACGGCAAAACCCGAAACCAAAATACGAGATGTAATAAAAGCAGACGAAATATTATTAATAGCTGCTAATGAGATGGAAGGAAGCAATAGAAACACTCCGAATGTACTTTATTAATAGATAGAGACCTTTATTATTAGTTTTGCTTGTCGAATAATTGTTTGAATGTTCTCATTTCACACACATTTTTCGACGTGTCGCACTTCACTGAAAAAAGTGGCTTATAATTTCCTGTGTTACGTTCTGGATTCTTATTATTTCTGACGTAATAAGGAGCAAACCCAAAGTCTTCGAAAATCCAAAAATTGGCTTGCAGTATTTACTGATGGCGAGTTAATAGTTACCTGTGGGATGGACACCAACGTTACAAGACGACTGAAGGAAGCGTGAGAAAATTTTCTGGTAAAACAGCGGAATCGTGCATTACTGGCTGACGGCTTCTCTGGTTGTCCAAACGAAGTGCCTTTCTAAGCGTGATGTCATTCAAGAGGTTTACAACTGCGAGAATATGCGAGAAATATCACAGCAAAATCTTCCTAGTTGAATATCGACTTAAAAGAGAAACTTGCAGTTGTAAGCGACACGCATCAAGTCATATTCGGCGTCACTTTGAATAAAAAAGGAGTTTCCCCCTTAAGCTTCAGATCAAAAAGCACGTCATGGGAAGGGGGATGAATATTACAAATCAAATTTATGACCAACGGCATAATCGAAGAAATGATAACATCTTTCGATGTTCACAAGGTCGAAAGTTCATAAAATTTCAAAAGTTGCGCGCATAAATCATTTGTATGCGCAGAACTTTATAACCGGTTTATATGTAGTAGTTCGTAAATAACCGATGTTTGGAAATTCGTCACGCTCTAGTTTTGATGACAGCTTGGAATGTTTCATTCACTGTCCAATCATCCGCGCACTTACTCGCAATAATGTGTTTCTCAAACTACCACATAAACTAAATATACACATCGATGCTTAAAAAACAACCCAAATCCAAGCAATTGTCCGGAGAGAACAGATCGGAATTCGAGTAGGAGATACTTCAGTGCCAGGCGATTCTTATATGGACTCTGCCGCAGAGTAAAAATCTAGTTTGAGCGCGATTTGTTTCTTCTACAGGCATGCTGAAGGAATTCGAGATACGCAAAAATAATACTGTAGTTTATGTTTATTTTCTACCTGCTTTCTTGAAGAGGGGCAGGGTCATTACTATTACAGTTTACGACTCGCAAGTGAAATATATATCCCCCCTCCCTTTCTTTTGCTACGACATACATCAACTATGGTTTCAAGGATGACTGAAACGAGGAAAGGAAACAAACTATTCATTCCCAAAGATGAAAAAAAGCTACTTACAAAATTGTAAGAAAGCTATTAAATTTAACATTTAATAAATGGCTTGCAAGTAGTAACTGAAACACTGCCGTAGGCTGGAGTTGTGAAGCATGCTAATTAAAAATTCTTTAGTCAAAAACAACAACAAAAAATTAATTTCATGATAAATTTCGTCTCATGTTGAAATATGAACTTTGGCGGTTGTTTGTTTCGTATAAAAAGAGGACAAACGATAGTTTTCTTAGTATATTGATAGTTTGAATATTATTATCGAAAGTTAGGAATTAAAATAAGTGTGATCGGGAATTAAAAAAAAAAAGTAAGGATACCAGTTTAACGTTAATAAATGTATTTTGGGTAAAGTATCGCACTATATCCATTCGTTAGTGTTATTTCACATGAAGAGAGGATCTTAGGAAAATAGTGAACAGAGAGCTAAAGTTTAAAGAATATATTGCAAAATCGATGAAACCATCACAAAGAAATGCTGCTATAGTAAGAAGATCGTCATTCCACCGTACATAACTAGGTTTAGAGACTACCTCTGGACTACCGCGCAGATGTGGCTTTAATTTCTTTGAGACAGTCTTGAAAATATTCAAAGGCGGACAATAAGGTAGTATCGGATTTGTGAAAAAGTGTATGTGATGATAGGTTGAGGAAATATAATTTGCAGAGTTCAGTAACTAAGTGGAGAAGGGTCGATATGATTGGGACAAACAGAACTTTACCAGACAGGGATGCTTCTCAAAGGATTCAAAAGGGAGAAAAGAGTTAATTGGTCATCCTTGAAAAATGCGTCGAGGTGTGGTGCATAACAACACAGTGAGGCATCACCTTTTTCCATAAATGCTGGTGAGTAGAAGTGTATTGTCAGATGATGCGGTAAGTGGATTGCTTCCTACTCTTACCTCCCTCGATGTACCATCTCCAGGAGGTGTGTGTGTGTAAATAAGTTTTTGATTGCGAATTTCTGAAGAAACAGGATATACTGCATCCTTCTACAGAAATCTGTAGTTTATTAATTCCGAAACAAAAGTAAAACCAAATATATTAGAAACGCAGAACGGTCTTATGTAGCTTTTATCTCCCTTCTTTGGAATTGGTTAAATATAGGTTTATTCCATTCGGCATGCTGGGATCGATGTCAGATGAGTATGAAAGATTGTAAATACAATGCACATAGGATAGACGCTAATTTCAGAGCGCAAGTTTCCTGGCACACCATTGTAAACTTTTCAACTTCGTGTTTAAAACTTAAACGTACAATGATTTTGTTGATTTTATATCTAATGGAATATTTTTCGTTAGATAGCCATAGCTTATGAAATGGAATATACAACTTCACAGGATCAAAATAATCAACAAAAAGTTATTACTTTTAAATATTGCGGAATCCAGGCATAATCCTGGAAATATTACATAATCGTCGAATTAACTATTTCCTTGTTAACAATTTATCCGTAGAGTGTATAAAGATTTTTTTAATCCTCTTAATGGGCAAATTATTCATGAAGAGAAAAGCGATCATCATTGATGAGTTAAGATAAAACATCAATGCCTCGTGCAGATGTTAAACAATAACATTTTCACAGTTCGTGATTCAATCAGCTTTCGCAATTGAAACACGCAGTTGTTGAAATTTTGACTAAGCCATTTGTGCTTAAACTAGACACCTGCCACTCTAAGCACAGCATGTATTAATAATGCGTGGCATTTCTGCACGCATTACCACAATTAATTATGTAATTTTTAATTATGGTTGGTAGTTCTTTGCGTCATAAACGATCTCGCTGATGAAGGTTGTTGAACCAACACGGATAAGCCACAAGTATATCTGGATGAATGCTACTGCAGTGCCACCTATCAGATACTCAGTGCGGAAGCGAATATTAGCTAGAAAAACATTTATCAAACAAGGAAATTACTTATGCATAAATATCAACTAAAATCGGGTCAAAGAATCGACTGAAATATTTGAATACTATTTACCACAGTAATACATATTTCGATTATTTTCAAGTATAATATACATTTTATTTATAAATTACGTATTTATTATATATTTATTTTAATCATTTAAGCTGTCCAAATTCCGCAACCATAAATAGAAATCCACAGCTTCTTGATTCGGATAATGAGACTCCAAATGCAGATAACGATGAATATAAGAATGGATTACTACAAATAATCGAAATAAGATATTGATTTCTTATGGCACTCTGAACTGTAACTTCTTCATCTGACACAAATTTGACTCAACTCACCTTCATATGACATGATGCAAAAAAGGAAACTGAGTAGCTCCGAACATATCGAAGATAGCATTTGTTTGGAAAGAACTGAGTTCGAATTCTGTCTAGGATGCGAAGAATCATTGTAATATCTTTTCAACTAAAGGTCAGTTAGCCAGCCTCATACAGAAATTGCAACGCTTTCACCTCTTGAAAACGAGCACACCAGCAATTAAAAGTAACAAAATGGCGTCACACAGCCTTAATTGCTTCATAACTCGATCCGTAAAACGAATTATCCTCTCACTGCCAGTAAACGCCATCCAGAAATTCTTTGTTAGAATCAGTTACAAACCTTGGTGTACAAAGAATTCCTAAAGTAGCAGAAACAAAAAAAAAAAAAGTACTACCTCTTGAAAAAGTCTTAATCTTACTTTGCGATAAGAAATCAATTCTTACAGTTTACTTATAGTTTAAGCATCTAAAACATGTAATCGCTTCTTTTAGAATTCTCTGTCAGAAATTGCCTTCCAAAGACACTAGGGTGAGTTCGTGTTTTGGTGCTCGCAAACAATAAATTAAATCCAGCACCTAAATAATGAGGTCCATGAAATAGGGATTTTTTTGGAGAATACCTCTGAAATGGGGTAGGACAAAAATTCCCAAATTTTTCCAATAGCATACCTGCAGAAGTATTAAAAGGGGAATGAAAATGAAAACAAGTATTATAAAAGTATATTCATAAAATCCCTCCTAGATTAAACAAGTGTTGAAGTGAAACATGCACTAGTGCATGTAGTCAGTAAGTTCAACAAGGAGGAAGATTGAAAGAAGAAAATAAATACTACTTAGTTGATGCGTCCTCGATTACAGGTTAAATATTACCTGGAAATAAGGACACAAAACACCTGTACAATTTTCCAATGCACAGCATAATTTTTATCTGATATTTATCTCATTTTATGCGTAATGGGAAATCGAAACTTACACACATATGCGGTCAGATGTCCGTCTTATCGACAAAGATTATCTAATAACATGAAAACAAACAGCAAAATAGAAAGAATGATGTATACTCACTTTCTGATACATCTCTCTGCACTGACGTCAACGGATTACGGGATTGTATCGAGCGTAGTGTCAAGTGAAGTGATAAGTTTTGTTTCTTTAAGATAAGCTTACTTATTTTAAATGTTTTTTGAGCAGAGAGCGGCAAAGCTCTGTGAAAATTTTATCATTTTATCATGCTCTTGTTATCATCTCTCTCTCTCTCTGAAAAACGTTTAAAATAGCAAGATCGACATTATTTGTTAGCTGACGTGAATCCAATTAAAACCAGTTTCCCTCAAAATTTAAGAGGGTCTTGTCATAAACTCCTCATATCCTTTGAAGAATATCGCAGAAGAAGAGAGATAGGAAAGCATCCCATCCGTGATACACAGAATGTAAAGAAAAAAGTCTGCACTTTTTATGGAATTCAAACACTGTTGCAACCGCTTCAGACTGTGCAACAATCAGGAACCACGAAAATCATTCGCCTTTTTACTTGCATCAAAAATGCTTTTTCCAATTTTGTCATTTTTTCTTCCTATGGGAAGAGTAAACGCAATACCTCGTAACCCGTTTGCATTTAGATAGCCGTGGTCTTTTTTTTTCTATTAACAAGCCAGGTGCGAATCGACACGAATCGATTGCAATGTGTCAATGTTGACACACAATTGTGACAATATTCAATCACGCATGAAATCCGTGTTTCGACTTCCGTGTGTAAAAGTTTTCCGCGGTGGGTCCTTGCGTCTTCCTGGTCTCCTGTAGAAGAATGTGCAAGATTCCTAAAACCCATAGTGAGAGGAAACCGTTCCACTATGTTAGTAACGGATGAATGCTGATCCTTAGACCAAACCTTTGGGGAAGCTTAAGGAAGTTTCTCCCAAAAGAATTAATAAATGGTCTTATAAAGATTAATTCTTAAGTATTTAACAATTAATTTCAATAAATAATAATAAATAATTCAATAAATAAATAATTTCATTAAAATGTATAAGAACTCATTATAGGGTTGCTAACCGTCTCATAAAAGAAACCTCGAATCCAACAGACATCAACCAATAATACTTTGATTGCAATGAAGGCCTGCCATATTTTCTGCCATGGGTTTCGCGGTAGAGAAATAATCATTGCTCTACGGAAAAAAACCAAGAGTGCAGGACAGGAACTGCTAATCACCGATCAGAAATGAAATGTCATAATAGTATTTCGCATAAAGGGCGGGCGGTGCGAGGAAGAGCTTTAACTTGTATGAGAAATTCTGGAACAGATCGTCAGCATCACTCACTGCCAGGGTCTAATAACAGGGGTGGTTACTGATCTCGTTGGATTAATTTCTTCGAAAAAAGAATGACCTGATGAAGGTAAATAAGTCATACTGTACCATACAGTGGCCACTGGCAAAGTTTTTTTTTTGGAGGGGGGGGGACTAGGACTTGTGTTGCCAATTCAGATAAAAAAAAGGGACCCTCAGCCCTCGAAAAGATGGCTCATCTCTAATGTACATGACCTCTATTTCAGACATTGAAGAAAAGCAGCTGTGTCAATTTATTAAAATAAATTGCTTCGTTGTGTGTATTAAAAAAAATAAATAAAAAATGAGTTACGGATTTATTATAGCATCTTAAAGTTAAAAGATGAAATACATTTTCTTTTTTAATAATCATTATTAATAAATAATTACATTTTAAATTAAGCAGCACTGATGAACGAGATGTGACTCTTTGTTTTCGGCAATTTTCCCTAAATCTGGAAATTTTTGGGATCCTTGCTGGTTTTTTTATTATTATTATTAGAACGGACAATTCATCGAGGAAGGCCCTGACATCATGTCAAGAACAACTATTCAACATTCACACAGTATCTATCATACTTCGCCTTGAACTCATTCACAGTCATGGCACCCACAACAGACTCTGGCAGCTTATTCCACTCATTCATCACTCTCCAAGAAAAAACCTGGCTCTAACGCCCTTGCTAACCACACTCTTGCCCAGCTTCCATGGATGGCCCCTAGTCCTCCCACCACTAGTCCTATTCTCAAAAATATCTTCTGAATTAATCTTATAGAAACCCTTCAGTAATTTGAATGTCTCAATCATATCACCCCTTTTCGCCTATCAGCCAATTTCTGCAACCCACAAATCTTCAACCTGTTCTCATAAGGTTCATTCCATAGACCTGCTATCATCTTGGTCACTCGTGTCTGGATCCTCTACACCTCCTCCCCATCAAGAAGAAACCCTGGCGCCCAAATTTGGGCACAGTAGTCTAGATAGGGTTTAATGAAGGCTCGATACAGAGGAACAATAACCTGTTTGTCTCTGCTCGTCAAAGTATTTTTCAGCAACCAAGTGATTTGATGAGCTGATTTAGCCACTTTTGCAATGTTTCCCCTAAACTTCAACTCCCTATCCACCAACACTCCCAAATCCCTGGCCTCGTCAATCTCCTGGAGTACAGTTCCACCAATGTGGTATACTGCTGCTAATCTTTTCACCCCAAAATGCATAACTTTACATTTTGCCACATTAAATTGACATCCATTCTCCTTAGCCCAGTCCTTCAAACTATCCAAATCAGCTTGCAAAGTTTTGACATCATGTGCATTCACTATTGCTCTACCCAACTTTGCATAATCAGCAAACAAATGAACACTTCCTCTCAGATCCTTTCCTATATCGTTAATGAACAAATTAAACAGTAGTGGTCCAAGAACAGAACCCTGCGGCACACCACTAGTCACAGGCCGTCTTTTGGACTCTACTCCTGAATAAACCACTCTCTGATATCTCTCAATGAACCACCCTCCTATCCATCTTACCAACCCTATATCCATCCCCATATGCTGCAGTTTACTAATTAGAATTCCATGTGGTATCCTGTTAAAGGCCTTAGCAAGGTCCAATAGGATCACTGTAAACCCATTACCCTTATCCAGTTCAGCCGTCACTGTGTTATAAAATGTGAGCAAGTTACTGAGGCATGATTTTTGATTTTTTTTTAATTGCTGAAATACACATTCTAACATTATTGCACAATTCACTACTTTATTAGTGAACACGCCTTTCTTCAACGTTTTTCTCATATGAGACAGCGAAGTTTCACCATGTCATTCATTGGAACAATTGTTACTCACAAATTATTGAGCCAAGCACTGCAGTCTGTACAAAATCTGTAGTCAGTCTGAATACATATCGCGATCAGCCATTTGGGAATACGTGATGCATTATCGGCAAGACTTTACATGCGAGGGATTTTTCATCATCATCATCAAATTCCTGCCATGTACCCTCAAGGGGTTTACAGGATATGACACTACTACATGAAAAATTTACATCATTACTAACTTCCTATCTACAATTTTCCTCCAAATCAGTCTGTTACTTGTCAAGACTCCAACATTATCAGATCTTATATTTCTATCGTCTAAGGCACTTTGTACCGTATCAATCCACCTATATCTTGGTCTTCCTCTGGGTCGTTTTCCTGCCAACCTGGCAGAGAACACTTGTTTTGCTAATATTTCCTCTCCCATTCTATTTAAGTGACCATATCACCTGAGATTAGCTCTGCTAACGCATTCCTGGATGCTAACAATGTCAAGTTCTTTCCTAATATCCTCATTTTTAATATGATATTACCATTGATGCCATCTGTTCACGCCTCTAATCGTTCTCAGGACTCTCATATTTGCGGTCTCTAGTCTTTGGTCAAGTGTTTTACTTCTGACCAAGCTCTCGGATCCATAAGTTAAAACTGGTTTGAACACTGTCTTGTATACAGCTAATTTAGTGTTCTGACTAATTTCTCTCTTATTCCATATGAATTTATTCAATTGACTTCCCACCATACAAGCTTTGCTGATTCTGTTGTCTATTTCTATATTTAGTTTACCATCTTCAGTAAAAATCGTGCCTAAGTAGCTGAAATGTTTTACTTGTTCCACAGGTTCTCCATTCACAACACAGTTGACATTTTCAATGATTCTGCCTATTTTCATCGTCTTTGTCTTTTTATTGCTGACGTTCATACCATATCTATTACAACAGCTATTCAATTTAGTCAGAGAATCTTGCAGACTTGTAGCGGATTTATTTAGAAGTATAACATCATCCTCATAAAGCAAAGAGCTGACATTAACATCTCCAATTTTGATATCAGGTTTAATATCACTTTCCTTCATAATGTGATCCATATAGATAATGAATAACAGAGGGGATAATGTACATCCTTGTCTCACACCAGATTTAACATTAAACCATCTTCCTGTACTTCCTTCAATTCTAACTGCTGACTTACAACTCAAATAAAGACTAAGTATTGCTTGATATAATGCCCCATTGACATATAACTGTAGCGTATTGAATAGCTTCTCTCTTGGCACCTTGTCATATGCCTTTTCCAAATCGACAAAACTTAAATACGGATCTTTGTTATATTCTCATGCTTTCTCAACTATTTGTCGTAAAGTAAAGATCTGATCCTGACAGCCTCTATTTGGCCTGAATCCAGCTTGTTCTTCACCAAGCTTTTCTTCCAAAATTCTTCTCAACCGTTTCTCAAGTATACTTGAGAAACGGTTGAGAAGAATTGTGGAAGATCTTGTGAATAGATCTTGCCAGGAACACTCAGTAGGGAAATACCTCTGTAATTCTCACATTCAATTTTATTTCCCTTTTTATATATGGGTACTATGAGAGCTCTACTCCAATCATCGGGAATTCGTCCCTCAGTCCAAGCCCTCTGAACCATGCAGTGCAGCCACTATAAGACTTTTATACCACCATACTTCAGCATTTCTGGTCGAATATCATCTACTCCTGCTGCCTTTCCACATTTCAAGCCTTTGATGGCTTTTTCTACTTCAAGTATGGATATGTATTCCTGACTGCATGCCCGGTCAGTGCTTTCCATCACTGTGCTGTCATCACTGCTTGTTTCATTTAGCAGTTTTTCAAAGTAATTACTCCATACTTCAAGGATATCTTTTTCTCCTGTTTTCATGTCACCTTTATCATCTCTTACTCCTTTTACAGCACTCTTTCCTCCATTCCTAAGCTTCTTCAACAACCTCCAGAATATTTTGCCACCTTCTTGATATTTATTTTCTATATTCTTGCCAAAGTCCTCCCATGATTTTTGTTTAGCTAGTTTAACACACTGTTTAGCTTTCTTACATTTGTCTCTGTAAGAGTAAAAGCTGACTTATTTGCCAGGAACTTTTGATATGCTTTCTTCTTTTCCTTCACTGCCTCTTTAACTTCCTGTGTCCACCAGGGAGTTCTGATTTTTTTTATCCTTGCACACAACCTCATCACATGTCTCTCTGGCAGAATCAATCAATGTTTTCTTCAGAGTTTGCCACAGAATCTTCAAGGTTTGATTCCTGTTCTCAAACTCTTTCATTTTCTTTTCAATAATCTTTCTGTATTTTAGTCTACAGTTCACATCTGAGAGCTGCTCAACTTTTATTCGCTTTAAAACTTTTTTACGTGTTATTCTTTTCAATATGAAATTCAATTTTATCCTGCTCAAGACTAAATAGTGATCACTTCCAATTTCATCTGTACACTCTGGTGTCCTGCACCAGGGAGAAAACATCACTATCAACAATAACATAGTCAATGAGACTTTTCTTATTCCTAGCCTCTTCTCTCCATGTGAATTTGTGAACATTTTTATGTTGGAACATGGTGTTAGTAATAACCAGTCCATGTCCCGAGCAGAAATCCAACAGATATCTGCCATTATTATTATTATTAGCTTTGCTCTTTTCTCCAAATTTTCCCAAAATATTTTTGTATGTCTCGCAATCATTTCCTACTCTGCTATTTAGATCCCCAACAAGGACCAACTTTTCCTTTTTCATTGTGTCAGTTGCTTTTTCTAAAGCGTCAAAAATTCCTCCACTTCTACCTTAGTAGAACCTTCTGTGGGACCATAGGCACAAATAAGTCTCATTGTCCAGTTCCGCATTCTCGTATTTGCCCACATTACTCTACTTGAGACTGACTGCCATTCAAGAAGATTAGCCTCGTATTTTGTGTTGAATACTATGGCTACTCCTTCTTTTCCTTGATTGTCATTGCCTGAATATAACATTTTGCATTTATTGCTCAGAAAGATCTCACCAGTTTTGGTCTTTTTTGTTTCAGTCACCCCTATTATGTCGATCTGGTACTTATCTAATTCCTTAGCTAGCTCCATTTCTTTGCCATTCAGGCTTCTTACGTTGATAGTACCGATCTTTAACTCTGGTGATATTCAGTTGGGGTTTGTTTTCAGATTTGTTCCAGTAGCTGAATTTTCGCTGTTCGCACTGGTTCCCTGGCGAAAACAACGGGGGCCTTGTTTAACCGGGCGACGCCCCCCCCCCCCAGCCGGCATGAAATTTTGTCATTTTGTACCATCATTTTTTATTTTGGTTTAACCAATAAGAATACAATTTGGTCGGCTAAATCCCAAATTGCCAGCCCATCCTCGTTCGTTCAGTATCAAAGTAGATACCCAACAACGTGCACCACGAGAAGGTGAGGATTGGACATTAGGTCAGAAGCCCTGGTGGGTTCTCCGCATTCCTTTAAAGTCTATGTGGTTTTTGACGTACATTATTGCAAAAATTTGTGCGATATTTCGTTCAGTTGCAACAAATATATGTTCAGTTGTTTGAAGTAGAGGAAAAGCTGGTCGGCTAAATCCCAAATTGCCAGCCCATCCTCGTTCGTTCAGTATCAAAGTAGATACCCAACAACGTGCACCACGAGAAGGTGAGGATTGGACATTAGGTCAGAAGCCCTGGTGGGTTCTCCGCATTCCTTTAAAGTCTATGTGGTTTTTGACGTACATTATTGCAAAAATTTGTGCGATATTTCGTTCAGTTGCAACAAATATATGTTCAGTTGCTTGAAGTAGAGGAAAAGCCGGAACTTCCGACTTTGCCTCTGCAAAATGAATAATTCAGCCAATGAAAGCCCACTTCCGTAACTTTCATTGAAGGAATTTACTTTCTCCGCTTTGCACGGTATGAGTCGTCCCGCTGGCCTCTTCTTTAAGTAAGTTTTAATGACTGCAAAATTGTATGCTTTCACCTATCAAGCAACGTGGACAGAGGTGATGAATTGTCGACTCGTGCATCTCCCAAGGTTATCTCAACGCACAGAGAGAGAGATAATACTTAAAGCTCCGGACTGGAAACGTTGGAATTCACAAAACTTGAGAGTACTTCTTCGAATGAAGCCTTGATAAGGTGTCTCCGTAGCTCATGTCGGTAGAAACAAGTTACCTTGATTGGAAGAACCGAGTTTGAATACTGTCCAAAGTCATACTTGAGACGGAAACCTTTATAAGGACTTCTCAGTTGAAGGAGCTAGCAGATACAGAAATATCCCGGAAAAGCAAGTTTTTTCATATTTCAAAACAAGCAAATCGGCCAGATAGTAAAAACTGAGTTGAACTTAGTCAACCTATTTATATATATATATAAGATTAACAACATCTTCGCATTAATTAGGTTATATGGAAAGAAATTACTTCAGTATGAGATGACACTGAGTCAAACACGTTAAGGAGAAGATGAGACGAGACAGAGGATTAATAAAATGACAATCATTAAGGATTCTCTCGATAACTGTCCTTGATTAAAGCACCGAATCAATAACGGGGTCGAATTACTCACTGAGATAGGTTGTTGCACATGACCTGCACTTGGTGAGGATGCTTGAAGAAAAAAAAAAAGGGGGGGGGGGAATGCACGCGGAAACGTCTATTTATTAACAAAAAAGTCGACTATTAAAAACTAACAATTTTTATAAGATTCGAAAAAGTGTTAATTCGAACTTGCTCAGGGTTGACGGAGTTAATAGGTCATCACCCCCCCCCCCGCTTAACAAAACTAATATACTAAAAGATAAATGAGATTTTTAATGTTTTTACTCCTCTGTAATTAAGAAAAGATGCATTTGCTGTTAATTACAAACAACTAAATATCGCTTTTCAATTTGGAAAGGATTACTTTTAAATATGACGTACATCAAGCTGTGGCTCAAATATTTAGTTTTCGAAGATATATTAGTGATACTTTTTTTTTTTCTAATAAAGACAACTTTCCGATGAGAACCTTATACTGCGCGATAGACGTTCTCTCCCTCCCTCTCCCGAGCAAGAAAGAAGATGAAAGAGATGCTGAACCATTTTACCAAAGGTACATTGAATGGATAGTCGCTACGACCGCCCTTTATATAAATAACGCTGGCTTTTTCAAGTTTTTCGTCTTGGGAAATAGTAGAGAGGTTGGGGAGCGGTGTGGGTGGGGCGAAGGAGATAAAACTTATGGACCGCCATGAAAGAAACCGAATTATTTTTTTACCCCCACGCACCAGAGAACTTAGCACCGCTTAACGCTGTCTCTAAGAGGCTGAGGGCGCACGTAGATCGCCGTCATCCGGGAAGCAATGCTCCACTTCCTCGGTCAGAAGAGAGTCGGCTACACAATGACCTCTGTCGTACCCCAGTTCGTCTAGTGATAACAAAGGACATCCCGTATCTAGCTGGCGTTTCGTGGAAAAAGGAAAAAAAAAAAATGTTACAAGGATTTGTGAGCACAAGGTGACGGTGACTAAAAGTCTGAAGTGCGTGCTGTTTGAAAGAAGAGAGTTTGAATGAATATACGAAGTAGAAATAATAAAAGGAAGGGCAGCCTCTCCTAAACGTTTATATATTGCAAAACGCGCGTGTTTATTTAAAGTTAGGTTTGTGTGTGCGTAGTAAGCGAAGAAAATATTATAGTATGCAGTAGCTCTTGAGAAGTTTACCCAATAGTCGTTACAAGGGTTCAGAATTAAAAATAAACTGATTTTATTATTAAAATTAAACGAATTCTCCATGAAGGGTGTAAAATTTAAATGCTATTAAAACGCCAAAAAGTATTTGTATATTATCTTTTATGGAAGATTTAATTTAAATGGTTGAAAGCATTCACGATGTACGTCAAGTTGACTTACAACAGTGACGAGAAAAGTCCTCATTGCTTAAAGGGAGGTTATGATAAGATCAAATGGAAAAAAGTTTAAAATCCGTTTAAGAGTAATTTAACCCAAACTAGGGTTTAATCACTTCGTCCCGGTTTCGATCCTGCTAAAATTATCCGTGTAACACGAGTCCTGAACACATGATAGGGGGGAGAGGAATCAAAAGACTGTTTTTTCTTTAATTACTCGTGAAATATCCCAAACACCTGCACAGTCTTATCTTTTTCTTCTCATGTCTCTCATTTCGAAGATTATTTTATTTTTAATGTAGCTCCCACCCACGAAAGTTTTTCCATAAACCTATAGTACATTCGTAGCATGGGTGGGCTAAGGATTATCCCCCCTATTTTTTTAAAGGGCTTTCATCCCTGAATAAGGCAAATTAGCCTAAGAGCATATAACAAAATTCAGCCAAGCGCATTGTGGGATGGGCCTGCAAGTGCAAGATACACTCAAGATAGCCCAAGACGGGGGGGGGGGGGGGAATTGGCGACTTCGGTCACGCGTGCCAAAATCATGTTGTAGAATCACCTGAATCTCTATGAGAACCAATTTCTTATCTGATAATTTCTCATGTTAATAGGGATTTCATGAATTCCTATTAATCATGTTGTATAATTTACTGATAACTCATGCAACAATAAATTATCAGTGGCTTAGTTTCCTGTTCGATGTGACAAATACTTTTTTTGGCATTGCTTACTAATTCTTTACTGTCACATCTGATCATTACATTGTTCTTTCAACAGTTTGACATGTCGCAATGAAATTTAGCATGCATGCATAGTATAGTATAGTATAGTAGTTAATTCATATTAAAATATCTTTTTAAGTGACTTTGTTGGCCCGCATTACAATCTACCGCTTAAACTTATGTTTCTCTGTTCCCACTGCCGAGGTATCTTAGTATTGGCATTATGCCATGAGAAAAGTAAAATCTTTTGTCTGTTTTTATAGTGACTGACTTTCAGATTTATGAAGATATCAAACAGAGACTTGCGAAATGTAATTATTTTACAATGAACAGATAGCAAGCAGCGCTTTTGGTATTTTTCAAAGGCCGTGGTTGTTACTTTTTCTCCATATTATTTTAAAACGTAGATTAAACCCGACTCTGAATGAGTTTTTGATATGGTGGGTGGGGGGGATTATAACTGCAAGAAAAAGAAGAGATGAGAGGGAGAAGGACAATAGTGAAGATGGCATATTCTTTAGCTTACAGCACTCTGCCAAAACTGCTCGCTTCCTGGTTAACATGTGGCACTTGAATCTTCTTGTACCCTTTCCTAAGTTCTAGCTTTGCCCCCCCTCCCCCCACTCTATCCTAAATTCCACACACAGTTGTTTTTTTTTTAACTAACTTTATTTAAACTTCTCTATTCCGACTATCTTTTTCGCTACCCTACCAATTACTTGCATCTATCCCAGTTCACTCCCTCCCTCACAAAAAAAATTCTGCCAACCTATCCTGAATGTCAACAACTCTGCACATTTTAGCGTCATCTTATCCTACAACATTTTATGGCGAGTAGTGCAGCAAGAAATATGTTAACATGGGGATTTATTAGTTTAATAAAAATTCTTAAGGTTTTTTTTTTTTTTTTTTGTATCTTTTGTGCGATTTTCCATTTTATGTGGTATTTTGCTTCCCAAGTGTTAGACTTGTTTGCCTGAGACTTAAAATAGCTTGAAAAAATGACCAAGTTGTTTAGTTCCAGATCAGGCTTATCGCATCCTATACAGCTACTTTTAAGACCTCTGCGACTACCCTATTGATATGCTTCATTATTTTAAGTGTAATGCAAAATAACAATCGAATTTCTAATAATGAAGGCTCTGTAATCAAAGCTTTAGCAAAAATCTTCGGCATGCGCACATCTGCTGCACCTACTTTTTAAAATAGTGATTTCGATCGCTATTTCACTTCGTGTCTCTCCATTGGGTCATTTTACAGACTGCATAACATTGTCCATTCTGTTGGCCAAATACCGGCGAGAAAGTGAGGTTTTAAATATCCTGACTCGTTAGGTCCCCAGGGTAGCCACGTGCCAAGTGTCACGACACCCTTCGCTGGACTTTGGCAGACAAATGTCAGGTCCGAGGTCACGGCCAAGTTCCCATCAGAAATGCGGGTCGAATATTTTCACTGGGGAAGAAAGGTGGTGGCGGCAGTGTGGCCTTGAGTGAGAAATAAATTCCCGTAACTGTTTCCTGGAGGGTTTCGAAAACAACCGTTCAAATATCAGCAATTCGATCGGAGTTTAGTTTCACTAGAGGAAGGCTTCTGACGCAAACGTAATACGAATGCGACTATTTGGTTCTGTATGTGAATGGTGATCACAATGATTCAGCGGTTTTATTATTATTAAAACAGTTACGGATTACAATTAAATTATAACAAAGCAAATTATAATATGATCTTAAAATATTTATTAAAATAAAACATATGAGTATTATATGTTAAATGTCGAATTTTAACAGTGACTTTTAATTAATACTTAAAATATTTCAGTCGTGGTACTGTTGTAAACCTGTTCAGAAAGGATGACATACTGCAGTTTCTCTTAACTTCTGTGTAATAATCAGAGAAAGAATAAAGAAAATGCCCTGCTAACGGATGTATACGAATGGGTTTGGTCGTTACAGCAGAATCAGAAAAAAATATTTTATATATATATATATATAACGAATAGTAGAGATAGATAGAGGGAGATGGATGTGATACCTGCATTGGAGTATGAGTGTAGAACGGGGGCAAGGCAATTAATTTCAAAGTTCTCTGTTCCAAAGCAATTAATTGCTTTGGAACAGAGCCTAGAACTGGGCTTTCTATGATTTAGAACGAATAATAATAATCGGTACGTTGTAATTTAGGACTTGAGACAAACTTATCCACTTGGCTAACCAGGCCGAGCGGATAAGTTTCCACTTTCCATTCAACAGGCTGCGAGTTCGAATCCCGCTGCAGAGAGATGTTTTGTGAACATCATTACGTGAGAAATGAATTTCATTATTTTGTGCGAAACCAGCTTGAGTAAGTTCCATATTTGGTCTCTGGATTAGGATTTTGAGATTATCTAACTTTCATACCCCCCCACCCCAAGGTATACACATGAAAGGTTTACATTTTATGGGTGAGATTTACATAAAAATGTTTCACTTGACTGGACTGTTACACAATAACTTATTCTCAAACTTGCAACTGTTTGTCTAGAGATCTACCCATCTTGAATAATACCTGATTCTTCCAAAGAACGAATAAATTTGAACATCTTGAGAGTTTGAAATGCAAAAGCAATAATTCGATATTGTATTATTATTAGTTATTACATTAATCGTACAGAAGAGATTGTATATCATAGCACGGTGTGTATTACGCAAATTTCGAGCCTTGAATAAGTTGGGGAGAAAAAAAAAGTATTATATTCTGTTGTGGGTGCATTAACATAAGCATTATTTCACGGGATGTAGAGCATTAGATGTGCCAATACGGCCTTGGTTTAGTAGAATATGTAGAAAAACCCCTCAAGCTTATTTCCTCTTTTATCTCAAACTTTGGGCGACCTTCCTAAATGGAAAAGCAGACTGCAGGGGTGTCGTGGGATGAAAGAAGCAGTGTCGTTGAAGACGAAATTGTGTGAGAGACAGTAAACGGATCTACACGTATACAGGCCGCTGAATTAGAAACCTCTATGTAGGTAAACGTCACTTAAGCATCGAATATGCAAAATACTTCGTCAAGCGTCACCACTTGTTTTTGGCAAGTATTCAAGAATACTGCTGGTCAGTAATCGTCAAGAGTGTTGATCAGAGCGGGAAAAACAAAGGAGCTTTCGGAGTTCGATAAACGTTAATTGTGGGTGCCCATCTGGCTTGGAGTCATGATTTTGAAAACAGCAGAGCTGACTGGTTTCTTAAAAGGTGAGATCTCCCTGGTGTTTAATCAGTAGGAAAATAACATGCATTGCTTGTCTAAGAGGCGTAACTGTAGTCCTAAGACAGTCTGTCAGGAACGAGATCGCCGTCATCTGAGATGTTGGTACTGAAAAACAGAACTTCTTGTGTTCAGAAATTGACCAAAGCATTTAATGAAGCCTGTTCCCGACCCAAAACTCACCGAACTAAATGCAGTGAATTGAAAAGGATTTGTACCGGCAATCGCATGCCTATACGGAAATCAAGGTATTAAATAAGAGTTTTTAATTTAGTGACCATACCGGTCACTACAAATGTGTACAAATGAAAAAACTTCGAATAGTCTTGATTTATATTATGAAAAGGATTCGATGCTTTTTCAGTCTCGCAACGCTCTCTACGCCAGGAAGCAGAGGGAAGAAAGGCAATGATAAGGTAGACCAACATGGAGAGGCATGAAGATGGGGGGGATTCGACCCCCCCAAAAAGGGGAAAGCAGAAAGATCTGAAAGGTAGTTAACAATTAGAGTTAATACAACCACTTTTGTGCATGAAAAAGAGAAATTTTGTCGTGGCTGTTTGGAATTATAGCCAAAGAAACTAATGCTATGACAGTATGTCTGTAAAATTACGTGTGTTCTTATGGTCGGGTTTGTCTGTTTTGCAGAATGAAAAAAAAAAAAAAAAAAAAAAACTGCGTTTATGACATCGGCTGAAGCTTTTGTTTGAATCATTCCAATCTTTGCTGTAACCAAACCAATAATTCCGCTATCAGAAATTATACAATTTAGGATTTAAGATATACACGAGAATGCCCATGAAATCCAATTTTGGTTATTTATAGTAATATTTGGTAGTGGCAAAAGTAGGTTAAGAAATTTATATGTCAGCATTATATAAGCCAAAAAGGGAGAGGGGATGGGGAAAATAATTCCATAAATCACCTCTAAAATTCTGAATAATGTCAATGTCGCATGAAATCAGCTACAAGCGCCTGCAAAGCTTACGAATTTTGAATGATGTCAACTGAATGACCTTGAATAATGTCAACCTAGCGCCCGTAATCCATTATGAGTGTGTGTGTGCTAAGCTTATGTATTGATCGTGTGGTTTTGTTGCATGCAGTAATGTTCGTTCTCCAACCAGTCAGACGTGTAAGACTTACTAATGGAAGATTGTTTGCTATAATTATATTTACAAAAAGAAAAATAGCTTCTTTTTTTTTGTGCAAGTCTAAATGATAGTTTATTAGAAAAACGATTCGAAATGAAAGCCAATAATTCCTGGCTTGACATTGTTATTTGGAAATCTGTATTAAAATTGGTTGACTGTAGGCTTCTTTTTAAGTGAGGGTGAAAAATCAGGCAAAGCAAAGTTATGTCTTCAGTATGTATTGTGTGTGAGAGAGAGAAGGATGACTCCAGGTTCAATTGTTCCGCTGATGAATGATTTTCACTACTACTACACAAGAAAATTTTATCATAAATACAACTTCTGTCTAATCACTTGCTCATTTTTTTTAAAATCCCAACTCTGCTGCCTTTTCTCCATAGTTCCCAACACAGATTATTTTATTTATTTTAAATAGTTAACGACAAAATCCAAAGTGATGATTGATCAAATAACCAATCTCTTTCCTTTATAGCCGTATAAGCCAAAATCACCTTTGAATAATTTTTTTTTATTTGCAAGTAGACAATTAATGTGGGCAAAATGGGTTTGATTCGGTCATGAGTAATAATGGATTTCGTTTAATAGCACAGTAGATAGTCCATTATGGATTAAATAACTTTGTTTTAATGCAAGATTTACTCCAAAACAAAGAAATGCAATCAAATTATTTTAACTCTTTGAACCGGTCATGCAAAACTTCGTTAGCGCACCAGTCAACCGAGTTCATGAAGAGGCGATTAAATTAAGACTTCAATAAACTTAAATCAAGCAAAATCATATTTGCAAGGGATTTTATAACTGTTTTTCGATTTTCAACCGATGTGTTCGCTAATTAACTTGCTGGTTGAAATTACGACTGTCGAAAGCATGTTTCCGAGGCCACGAGGAAAAGTTACGAATTATACCGAACTAGTCTAAATATACACGCATATGTGCGTGCACACACCTATAAAGTGAGCACATGCTGCCTTATTAAGACGATGTAGTGCAATCTTTGTCAAGAAATGTCCTTTTAGCAATGACGCCTTTTGTAGGAAAGGAAGCCAGCGCAGAATTTTTTTTTTTTTTTTTTTACGATCCGGGGGGGGGGAAATAACTAAAATAATAATTTAGAACTTGATTCTTTTAAAGTTTATTTCTTTTTGTTAGAGTAATAAACCTATGACAGTGATAGTTTGAGATTTTAGAGATGAAAGAATTAGAAATGAAAAGATGTGTGCGACTCAACGAGCGATCAAGGTCTGTGGAAGGAGATAAGAAATCTCCTTCCACAGAAATCTTATTCCATTCAGATTAACAGCGTTCTATTTCAGGGTCATTTCGAAAGTATGCATAATATCCTAACTTTTTCATAACTTGATGTTCTCAACACCGAGAATTATAAGCTGATTACAACTGTCATGTTATATTATAAAAAGCAGGCTTTTTTTTTTTTTTTTTTGCGAAGTGACAGCTGCCGTCACAAAACAAAATCAATTTTCCATCCAACACTAACCAAGAGTGGCTAAACTTACTACAGAAGTCCAGTATACATTGTCACCATTGATGCAGCCAGGCGATCAAGAAGGCTGTGGAAGGAGATGAGAAATATAATTTCAGAAGAAAGGTGATGGTGGAAGATCATGGAGAAGATGTGGCTGAATAGGAAGAAGTGAAAGGACCTGGTGTTCCAGCCTACCCGGATGGCTGGAAATGGGATGGATATATATACAGTCACGTTTAATGCTTTTTTTTATAATTTGACTCCAGGAAAAATTTTCAAATTTATCTAAACATAGCACGATCCTGATTACAATAGCGTAGTATCGATATCGCATAAAAGGATATTAAAGTTCAAAATTCGAAAATGACCTGTCTGTTGCAAAGAGCCAGCATAAATACGGCGCACTGTCCAGCCCTTTTAGCTGCAGGGGCATCCGATGCTTGTAACAATTCACATATTACATTACAAAACCCCAGAAGTCCAGTGTACATTGTCACCACTGATGCAGCCAGGATAGAGAAAGCCTGGTGAATTGAAAATTCAAACTGCTATTATTAGCATTTCAGTGCGCCAATAATGAGAAGTTTGTCCAAATCTAACTAATATATTTGACAGAAAATAGCGCAAAATTACCAAGAAACAAAGCGAATTCTGATCATGTTAATACCATAAGTTGAGCACAAGACAATACTCGTTACCAACAAAATAACGTAGCAGCACATTTTTAGTGTAGTACTCAAGTCGCTCATCATAATGTATAGATTTTCAGAATAAACAGTGCAAATCAAATCTTACAGAAGATAAATTCAATTATCTGGGAATTTTTGCAGATAAGTTTGGCATAAAATACAGACTAAACATGATAAAGTGCCATAAATGCTTATGGCTGGTTGATTGCCACAATTATTCCATTCAGATAAACAGCGTTTTATTTCAGGGTCATTTCGAAAGCATGCATAATATCCTAACTTTTTCATAACTTGATATTCTCAACACCGAGAATTATAAGCTGATTACAACTGCCATGTTATATCATAAAAAGCAGGTTTTTTTTTTTTTTTTTTTTTTTTTTTTTTTTTTTTCGAAGTGACAGCTGCCGTCACAAAAAAAAAAAAAAAAAAAAATCAATTTTCCATCCAACACTAACCAAGAGTGGCTAAGCTTACTACAGGAACTTTTTCTTGCGTGCAAATCAGCTGCACGCGAACTGACCTACTATTTTTATCTTCATCATAATGAACCGCAAAATGAAAGTATGTAATGAAACATATGAAGATTAATTCGATTAACCTGAACTTCTGTAAATGTTCCAGTTTATGTGCAAATAATCTTTCTGCGCGCAGGTGAATACTGCTATAAATCATCGCAGATATATTCCCCCCCCCCCTTCCTTTTTGAAGATGTATTACAATCATTTCTAAACTACAAAAGAAATCGTAAAATACATCCATCAACACTTGAACTTTCAAAATATTTACATTAATACTTCTAATAGGTCATTTCAAAAATGACTATTTAAACAGAAGATTTTTTTCATTGCAAGCATCATAAAATATGCATTACACAACATAGTTGAAACGAATGAAAAAAATATTATGGATTATAAGTTCTTTCCCTCGTGGGTGGTAGAATTTTTCCCTCCGGAAAGTCGGGTTTTTTTCATTCGCAAAGTGGCTACAATTCTTGTCAATTAATAGATTGGCTACATAGTCATGTCCCTAATTTCAAACAATAACTCTTCCATAGATATATGGTACGATGACTTAATTTATGTGAATCCTAACTACAGAAGGTAGTGAACCTATTGTACATTTAGTAGTGGGTGGGCTAATGGTTGAACAATATAGAACTTTCTCAAGTTATTTCAGGCCTCCAATATGCAGTGTGATAAAGTTTCACATTAAGCGATAAATCATCACTCCTAAGAAGTAGTTTGATTGAAAACTAGAATTGTTGTTTAAAATAGGGGAACATAATATACGTAACAGCAAACTTCCGTAAAATGGAGTTTCCCATGTACATATAATCAACCTGTACGGCTATATTTATATAAATCTTTAACACCTTTTTTATTATCTAAAGTGAATAAATGGAGCTCCTTAGACCTGACTTTCCGAAGATGGTGGCAACCGGTCTCCATCCTTCAACTTTCGCTGATAGTGAGCTCCACCTACTAATGTTTCAAGATTTCAACGAGGAGAGAGAGAAAAAACAACTACCGCCATTAAACCCTGACGGTAATATAAGTACAGTCGTCGACTAGAAAAACTTCTAGAACGACTAAAATCGAACATAGCGGTCTTTCTTCAGTCGGCCCACTGCTATGGAAGCGAAAGCTATTTCCCGAGGACTATATCCATGTTTTTAATAATTAAAATTTATTTCAGAAAGAACATTGACGAGATAATATACAGTAGACCCCCCTTATCCGCGGGGGGGATACGTTCCAGGATTCCCCGCGGATAGTATTGAACCCTATATATACTATGTGTTTCCTATACATATGATAAAGTTTAATTTATAAATTAGGCATAGTAAGAGATTAACAACAACTAATAATAAAATAGAACAATTATAACAACATACTGCAATAAAAGTTATCTGAATGTGAATGGAATCTTAGCAACCTCAGCATACGTTTTTATTATTATTTATGAAGTCGAAGACTTTCACCTCTTTCACTTAAAAGGACGTACTTTACGGCTTCTCTTTGGCATATCCGAATTGCCAGCATCACTACTCTTGCGCTTTGGGGCCATTATTAACTAAAATAAGGGTTACTTGAACGCAAGTATTGCAATACCGCGACAGTCGATCTAATAACCGAGAACTGCTCAGAACGGCACACAATTATTTAAAACTTATGAAATACTAAATTACTAAAAGAAAGAGCCATACAGTTCATTTCGGCGATGTAAAATTACATAATATTACATATATTAGATTCAACATTATTTCAAACCCCCGAGTTACCTTAGCTTGCACTACTTGATTAAAGTGACTAAGGCAACTCGTGAATGACGAGGATTGTATTCTCGTAAGCTCTCAGGTCAATTATAGTTTCTACAAACATTCGGCTTTGAAATAATGTTGGATCTAATATCCACTTTGCCGACGTAATTATAAATTGCTTATTTCCGGAATTTTCCATTTAATATTTTCGGACCGAGATTGGTCCGCGTATAACTGAAACTGCGGATTACCTCACTTTTCTATATTCGTTCAGGGACTACAGTACCTAAACATTCTTGATGAGATGATTGCTGTATTCGTAAAACTTTCAAATTAGTTACTTCCAAGGTATTTTTATGTCATTTTTTTTTTAAATTTAGTGCTGAACTAAACAATGGAATGGAAAATATTAAATTGAATACTAAATTAAAAAATAGAATAAAAATCATATACTGTAAGTGACTAATTTGAAATTTCTAAAATATAAATATTATCTTAAAAATATTCAGATGCGTCTTAGGAGGTTGGTTATAAGGGATCAGCTCCCTTTCTACTACGGTTTGCTATTACATTGGCATCAAATACCTGATGGTACATGAAATTAATTTTCAGAAACTCCGAACATTGATTTTCAATTTAGAGTGATGGTCCGCCAGACTCCTTTCCAGACGAGCACGTGCGTAGTGTTCGTTTGCTGTCTAACATCGCACCATGTCCGAAGCCATTCGTTTAATGGTGGTGGTGGGGGGGGGGGTTCAGTTTTGCATTTTTACAATTCTTTTGTGCTTTTTTAAATAAAAATATACCGAAGTTAACATAAAAGATTTAAAACACAGTAATTGTCCTTCTCTCATACATACAGATTCAACTATTTCAATATTTAAACTGAAAAATATTAAAACACTCATTTTTAAACCTTTGTGGATTAAACAAAATAGTTAAGTTTGTAACCCTTTTTATATTAAACCTCTTCGCGGCCATTTTCTTTAATAAACAAAAGAAATTTTCTACACGAGTCTACCTCCTACTACCAATAATCACCATTTGAACAACTAAGAAGAAAACCTTAATTTGCAAAATCGGAGATTTTTTTTGTTGTTGCTCTAACTTTTCGGAGTAGCGATTCTATCATCGTGCCTGAAAACATTTCGCTGTAGAACTTTTTTTTTTTTTAACGATAAGAATAATAATTATTATTCTCGCGCCATTGGATCATCTTCTCTAGAGAGCCTGAAAATTACTCCAAATATGTACAACTTCTTCATTCCACATATTCTATTTCCTCAGTTTTCTATATTCGTTCACAGGCCTTCATACATTTAAGCCCCACTAACAAAGGATTGCAAGCCTAACTCTGTTCTAGAAACCAGGGCATTTCAAACTATTTCAGGACTCCAAATAAAACTGTGGTCTCACACCAGCCAATGAAAGTCATTGATACCACAGCTGGATTCAAACCCACAGGCTGTTCAAGTGGTGGAGTAGTGTGCCCTCCCACGATGAGTCCAAGGACTTCTTGGAGGTGTCGGATAATAATAACAAATTGGAGCCATCGCCCGGCCAACCTTGCTAGCATTTGAGGCCTCAAAAAAACTTCTCTATTTATCCTTGGAAAATCACCTATTTCAAAACATGTCAACAAGTGATTAGCTTTTGTGACTGAGGAATAAATTAACCGTTGCTTGTCTATTCTTTCTATCTATTCTATTCTTCATTCTTGAATGGGGGAGAGTGAGAATACAATACTAATGTGGATTTTTTTTTAAGACTGATTGAAGTATATTACATAACAGCATTAATATTTATTAATCGGGTCTTATAACTGCGGTTAATCTGCACTACGCAAATAATATTCATGGAAAACTATTACTTATCTTTAACATCTTCTTTAGAAAAAGGCCTGTTTGGCCGAGTGGTTATGTTTACTTTTCAAGACATGAAAAATGACTTCCAGAAAAAAGAACATTCGTTGAAACAGTGCACAAATCGACGGACTAGAATCAAAATCATATTTTTTGATGTCTGCTGTGTACCAGAGTTCCTGGGGAGCAGTCGGAAGTAATACAAATATCGTCTGGTAGCAAGAATTTTGATTCAAATCCGATTAATGTCCTTTTGCCAAATCTAACCGACCTAGTCTCAACTGGACAGGAGGATTTTTAAATCCCAGGAACTTGCACTTTTTAATCACCGCGAAACAGAAAAACCGAACAATGAACACATGCGGCTGACATACATAAACTAAAACCCGTGGGATCGTAAACGTTTCAGTGCTCATTCCAAAAAACCCAACCGAGCTATGCTGCTTGCGACATTAGTCACCTTAATACCATAAATCGCAAATTTGAAAATATTATTTCTAGCTTAAATAGTAAAGTCACGTAAGAAGTTTATGTAAGGCATGTGTAACTTCCTATAGGGCGTGGTTGGTAGTAACTTCTAAAAGGGCAGACAACACAGCAATATATCTTTGTAGACTGTTTGGAATCCTCTCCTTGTGACAATGAATTTTTTTTATTTTTTGGTGCGTCTTGAAAAATGCATTAAGCACCTATTAGATTCGCTTTGCAGTCCGTTCGCAAGTTATTCCTGGAATCTGGTTCGAAGGATTTTATTGAGATAAATGTTTTGGTAAAAAAAACATTCCTTATCTAGCCCACTCAATTTTTGTTTCAACATTTGTATGAACAAAAATGGCAAAATATTTCAAAATTTTATATGTATAAAACTTTGTTCTGGGTATGGATGGAACATAGTATTCTCACTGAACTTCAAACGTAAGGCCCTTACAAAAGTTCACTGTTGTCCTACGCATGGAATAAAATTTGATATTTGAGAATAGAGCTCCTAAATAACTATGCCCTTCATTTCAGCTTTGGTTTACTCGGACCAATTTTAATATTAAAATTAGTCAAAACAAAATTATGTCTAAAATACAAGTGATGTGATAATGAAAGATGTAACCATTTCGAAATGCATAATTTTACGATTTCTTTGGTGTCATTACTTGTTTTAGTAGCCAATAACGTAGAATTTCTATCAACCTTTGTCAATTTGATTGTTTTGTAACATCAAGAAATTCAAGTTGAATAGAAACGACAAGTAGTTGCTTTATCTGCTTGCACTTAAGAATTATATTTAAATAAATAAACAATTCAGTTAATACTCAGCTCAATTATTAAAATGGAAAGTACTGCCACAGTGCATTATGGCTTTCAGTTTTTCATTAAGAAAATGAAAAAAAAATCACTTAAAAAATTGAGAACCCAGATGGCCTAACAGAATCTCATATAACGGCGCCTACGGTTGAATGACAGTTTAATCTGATCTTCCCTTTTAAATAAACGTATTAAACACTTTTAAAATGAGCAAAAACTAAACTGAAGTACAATTTTTAAATAAAGCTTAAATGCAGTTTAACTCTTGAATCACTATAATGTTCAGAAAAGATCGAGCAAGATATCCTTCATTCTTGTCTTAGATTGAAAATTAACGAACTTATTTTCTCTATATATATAAATATATATATATAATTATTATTATGTGACACCTCCAGGGAGTCCAAAGACTCATCGAGGGAAAGTGTGCCAACAGCATCGAACGATTGATTCCCTTCCAACTGCTAACCGCGCTCAAACTTGCTTAACTTTATACGTGAGCCATTAGTAGCAGAGGCTCTACCAATCGACCAACATTTGCTGGCATACATACATACATGTATAATCTTGATGAGGAAAACAAAGTGTTTCGGATATTTTAAGAAAAATGGACTTGTTAAAGTTCTTTCGTGTGTTCTCTTGCCAATCAATTTTCAAAAATTAGGAAAAAAAAAATGAAAACCGACTCATTTAAAATACCTTAATACATATGTAAGGAGCTAGAGTATCAGTTCAGCGGCATTTAGGAACTATCCTCTAAAACTGAGATAGGATGAAGAGAAAGTGATTTTCTTTAAAAGACACACCACCCTCACTCTGCAATTGCAAAATTTCATAATCCACAATTTGCAGAGATGCATGCTAACAAACCATAACATTTCCATTTGTTAATCATTGTGAAAAAGTGCCTCTGAGAAGTAAAATTTTTTCTGGTAGTTAAAAATAGCTTTAAAATTATCAGAGGGTTTGAAAAAAAGAAGTTATTGGAACCTATTTTTGAATGTTGATATTTACTTTTGACTTTTCTGCAATTTTCCCGCTTTCTTCGTTAATTTCAACGAGCACTTCCTCTTCCAGGATATTAATTTAGACATCCTGAAACCAAGTCGTCCCAAGTAGTAATTGATTCCACATTGTGGTGAGCAGTGACTTAACTTCATTATAAATATGACAATAAAAAATATAAATACAGTATAAATATAACAAGAAGATAAATATGAAAGATACTTTTTTATTTACTGGATAGAATATCATTTTACAGAATACAGTATATGATGTTCTATACCAGGCGTGGCCAACTTCATTCTATACGAGGGCCAATATATGTTAAATGGTAGGTCACGGGCTTGCACACTTTTAGATAGAAATTTAATTAAAAATAAACTGCATTTTTTCAAGGCAATAGTTATATGTATTGAATTACTATATTTGTTAAATCATTTTAATACTGGGAGAACAATATAAAATGCTTGATTGATTTAAAAGTTGTTAAATTAAATTTAATTACGTATTTCTGTTTTTTTTACATGTAACACAACTTAATGAGAACACTGTGGGCGTTCATATGCGGCAAGAAAGTCGATTTTCAACGATGATGACGATATTCGTAACAAATCCTGAAGGTGATCATCAGTCAGTCGGTTTCTTTGTGACGATTTAACCGCCCTCATCGTTGAGAAAGTGCATTCACATATGTATGTGCTTCCAAACATAGATGCAATTCTCAAGCTGAAATCACTCAATTCAAGATATTTTCCCCTTGGTATCAGTTTCCAAATGTCAACGCCTATCTCCACCTTTGACTGGAAAAAGGGGTCACTTTGAAGCTCACACAACTGCAATTGAATAGTGTCATGCTGCTCAGAAATCTCGCATTTCATTGGGTTGTTAAATAATGTCAGTTGTGGCCGCATGTCATCACTGAAGTTAGAAAATCGCTTACTGAATTGCTCCAAAAGGTGGTTTAACATTGGCACAAGAAAACTTGAGGTCAATGTCATGGTTTCTCCAGGTTAGACAGAACTGAAAAATGACTTAAATGACTAGGGTTCTCTGAAGGTTAAAACCCTTCAGTCGACTTATGAACCAATCTAGGTGTCCAACTAAATGTGAGATTGTTTGGTTACGTCCCTGTAACTACACGTTGAGTTCATTCATGTGGTGTGTGATGTCTGTTAGAAAGGCGAGTAAACTGTTAAAATGAGGATCACATAGTTTTGTGATTAGTTCTGTTCCTCTAGAAACTGTTTTATTTCCCTTTTCAAAGCAAGAAAACCGTTTCAAACAGTTCCCTCTGCTTAGCCAACGTACTTCTGTGTACAAAAGAAACTTGCGGTGTGTCAAAGCCTGATTTCCGCCCTTACTTAGATTCACACACTTCATTACAGTTTTCATAACATCCTCTATCTCCAGAATTTTACCACACAGAGCTTCCTGATGTATAATGCAGTGCAATACAAGGAAACTGATTCCAGCCTTTCTTAGTAAGCCAACTAAGTCTGTTTGAGCACCACGCATTGATTTGGCGCCATCCGTCACAATAGCTGTGAGATTGTTGATGTCACCAGTACCATTTACAACCTTCATAACTGCATCATAAATGTCTTGACCTTTGGCTGTGTTATGCAATGACTTTAATGAGAGTGAGCTTTTTTGTATTGATGTTGGTTTAGTAAAAATAGATTTCTGAGCACTAACCTTTCTCTTCAAATTACGTGCAATTTTAGTACGTACTTGATCAACGCATTCTTGGTATTTAGCGCATGGTGCTGTACGTAGTGTTTGAGGTTATATTCTTTGTGCACGGACAATACTTGCAAACAAACTGTGGTTTGTTGTCGTTATTGTTTATAAACAGAAATTCATTTTCCAATTTCTCCTGAAATGACCTGTTTTCTTCAAAGATCTTACGTTTCTTACTCATAGTACACAAACGCTGAAGTAACTGACCAGGGGACACAAACTGCAACAATAACACTGTTAACTGTGAAACTGAGTCTCTGAAACTGATCACTGTAACCAGAGCAGAGCAAGTGATGACTTTCAATGATGAGCTACTCTGGAGCCCACAGAAATCTACCACTCCCACTACTATAACTCGCACAGAGAAGCAGTAAATTTTATAAAATAAGTAATCTTTTTTAAAGCAATTTTGATTCTGTGTTGAGAATATAAATTGTTTCCGTCATCAGAAATAATGAATATAACTAGTATATCAATCAGAAAATCTGCTGTCGAAACTAATATTGATAACACATAATTTAATATAGTTTTTATCCTGCCGCGGGCCGCACAAAATCACGTTACGGGCCGCATGCGGCCCTGCTGTTGGCCATCTATGTTCCATACAGTACTGTTTCTTATAGAATATCATCTTAGAGAATTTACAGCTACTGCCATCTATCGAGCATTTTTGTAATAACATAACAGTTCCTATTACTTGAACTCTAGGTGTGCAAGAATAATCACGGGGGCCTGTTACGGGTTGCTAGTTCATTGGTAATGACGAAATATTATGAAAGTTTGAGAGGTATTATGGGAAAAATGAATATGAAAAATAAATTTCCTTAAAAATCAGTGTGTATTTATTATACTCTAAGATTTTCGTAGGTCGTTACATTCAAATCTGAAGAATAGGTTGGAAATTACGCTTTTAGAAGAATAGTTCTAAAGGAAAGGATAATTCTGAATGCGTAATTCTAAAATAGGCCTAATGTCGTTAATAGTTCTTTTATTTCTTTTTTTAGTCGGAAGCCATCATTTCAGAATACAGCCAATGACAGATGATTTGATTTAGTCTGTCTCAGACGGTAGTGGTAGGTTTTTACTCTTACAAAATCCAGCTGCGGGCATGGAATGCTTCCGATTGTCTTTTGGTGAGAGAAATTTTATTGTCTGATATGAGACCATCGCCTCATTTCAAGGCCTGAAGTAGCTTGAGAAAGTTCCATGTTTGGTCCCTAGAGCAGGGTTTCCTAACCTGATTAAAAAAAGAATAAAAATACAAAAAAAAAAAAAAAAAAATAGCCCCCACACGGCATTTATAAGTTTACAACTTTTCGTAAGTGGGAGTCGCATAAAAAAATCTATCCTGTCCACGCATACTTCAGCCAAAATACACGTCCCTTGAGATATGCAACAGCGAAATGGCCAATAGGAGCGTCTTTAAAAATTTAAGTTCCCTAGTCAGTTGATTCAACTTATCAGAGAATTAAAAGAAAGACAAAGCACGTGTAAATGTGTAAGACTTGTTTCATTATTTTGCAGATTTTACATCACTAATTCCAAGAAACGCTGGCATAATTGTAGATATGGAAATCATCGTAGACAAATTTGTTTCGTAATCTTTGTATAACAACATCTTTCATTATCACAACAACTTGAACCTGCAATCGTTTTGGATCTATTTGGATTTCTCCTAATTTTATAATTAAAATGGAAACAAATAATTTTAATAGCGATATTAAATACCAGATTTCATTCAACTCCATCAAGCCGGAGGGGATTATTTCAATTGCCGATCATTTTGCCAATAAAAAAAAAAGATCCGCTGTAAAAGGGGGGAAAAATCCTTTATCATGCTGTTGTGGGCTCTAAAACATTACGCTAAGTTAGCATTTCAGGGAACTGATCCCAGCTGACACTGCAATGCAAATTGCAAGTGTTTGTAGTAAAATTGTCTGATGTTTCCTCGAGGACTTGTATGAAGTGTGCAACAATTCGCGTTACTCAAAGAATTCTCTCACTGTGGTACATTTGTTAAAATGCAAGAAAAGTTTTTTAAACCGCTTTTTAATGCGTTTTATTACGAATGCTAACGTACTGTATACATACAGTTTTCTTCATCCATTTTGTCGCTACAAATGAAACCGGAGATCCTAAATACCGGATTTCACTAATTCCTCCCAACCGATACGGAATTATTACGATCAGTTCGAATCGTTTTACCAAATTTTGCCAATAAAAATGCACCGATTGAAACCAAAACTGAATCTCTCAGACATCTTATGTGCATCCTATTGTAAGCGTATCCTAATCCTGTGGCTTCCTCTCTCTCTCTTTGGGAGGGTTGCAGCTAAGGAGATAAATATGACGCAAGGTGGTTTTCCGTTGCCTTCCTGGCCATAAGTATTTATGACTGTAGCCGTGTGTGTTCACGGGGCCGGTTGGCCTGTTTTGGGGGAATGAAAAACCTGAGTTTCCGGGTGAACCCCACTTCCGTATGAGATCGGTTAACTCATCTTTAGTCGAAAGATGACCAGATAAAGGTTCCTCACATCACTGACGGGAATCGAACCCAGATCTTTCTGACCGAAGGCCTTCGTCTATACCGACTGAGCCACGGAGGCTCTTATTGCATGTGTATTTTCCAAAATTATCAATGGAGAAGGTAATAAGGGGTACCTCCCATATAATAACTAAACAAATGATTTATGGAGATCTCTGGGCTTCTCTCCCACTGAGAGATATTGTTTTCGTCAGCCTGTTCTCATATTTCGTAAACGATATTAAATTTCTTCCGAAGTTCAGTCTCCAGTTGACGCAAATTCATTTATTTCTCGTTGCTGGCCGAGATTAGGTTACTGCAAGCTTCAGCTGTTAAAGCTGCCTTCCGCCCTTTGTAATTTGATCTAAAGTTCTATCTGTCCGTCGTTCAATGTAATGGTGAAGGTGTGGAAAAGGCCTTTTCTCTATCACCAACTGTCTTCTTCATATATTGTACATAAACACCCTTCTCTTACTGACCTCTAACCCTATTCATAGTTTTGCAGATGATGCAGCACTCTCCATTCCTCCTACTCATATGACAAACTTTGAAGCGCTAAAGCATTCCAAGTTCTTCAACACAGTTCCCTTAATACTTATCCCCATACCATACTTCAGTGGAATTATGACAAACAGCAACCTATATGCATCGAAACACCATTTTTTTTTCTTCCTCCCGTAAAAAATCTTAGTACTTTTTCCACTTTCCTTCGATAACAGTCAGCAGTAAAGACGCCAGATCTTTCTCTCGTTCTTTCTTCCTGAACTGACACTTAACTGTAACTACCTCACTTCTATGTCACGTTCAGCCTTCAAAGGAGTGTGCATCCTTCTTCACTCAAGACGTTACTTTTCACTTGTCTAGCTGCTGTGTACCAAGTTTGTTACGTCCAATCTTGGAATACTGATCCTGGAAATTCCTGGTGTCAAAAAGAAGGCAGTTGGCTAATTGACGATCTTTTTCTCACTCTTTCCAGCCTCACAGACGGTTGATTTCCTCATTTCTTTTCTGAAAATGCTTTCATAGACGCTATTCAGCAAAATTGGCATCCATCATTTTCCCTCATTTCTGTTAAGCCAACAAAACATAAGCATCAGCTTCCCAACGTCCATGTACCTTTCAGCCGCTAACCCACATAACTTGCCACTCCATTAATCTTCATAGGAAAGGATGGAAAAGCCTTCCTAAAAATTACAACCTCTAACTCTTCAAAAAATTATCAGTAAATTCCTTCTCGTAAGATTAACCTACACATCAATTTGCTGCTGTTCTGCAACTTCTCGTGTGTGTGTGTGTGCGCGCGCGCGCGATATAAAAAAAGAATAACAAGAATATCGAGGTTGTAATATAAGGCTTATGTGACAGAGTCCACAATTTTGTTTGCTGCAGAGCCTGTTGTTACTATCATCATCATCGCTTGACTTCTTCATTGATTTTCGGGACTCATTGCAAAAGGCTACTCGTACATAAAGCTCACTAGGTGGATAGTAGTTATTTCATTAATCCCCTCATTCCACCCATTAAATATATTTTGTCGAGTCATTGCGTGTGTTTTAGAGCGGTTCTCAGCTCTAGTTTTAATACTGACTATTTTGATGCTTTGCTTGTTAATAACAAAAGGCACTAATTATTCTAGAAAAAAACTGAAATGAAGCCATAAGCAGCAGTTGATTGCTACAAAAACTTGACTATTTAACTGTGATTGTGTTTTTTAAGATAGCTAGTATAATGCGAAATAAATGAACACCCAAGATCGCGCGCTGATCAGAACAATATGATGATAGCGCGACGTCAAATGACAGATTTATACGCGAATAGCAAAAGTGTTGATTATATAAAGCTGCGTACCACAGCAACCAAAATAACGAAACAAAATATTAATCGCGGTTATTATAATTCACATTTCGGAAGAGGATCCTGCCTGAATGATGTAACATATATAATTTTCCGCCTCGGAGAAGGGTTCGCCAAAAGGTGTTCCGTCACTTAAAGACAATGCAAGGGCGCTTATTGTGGTTGTGCATCCAATTATCAGACGACCGCACCTGTAGGAACTTCCTAGTTCCGCCCGTGCATCGAAAACTGTGGTGTAATTTTACATTTACCCAAGTAAATAGAAAATTACTGGTTAACCGGACTTAGTCTGGTTAGCTCTAAGTGTGTCAAGTTGCCTACGTTGCATTAGGTGCATTATTGAGCCGAAACTTAATATTACGAAATAAAAAAATAAATAAAAAACGACAGCATAAAAAATGCATTTTTCCCCTTTACATCTTTTATCTTGCTTTTCTTTCTCAACTTTTGCTATACAGAATATACTCAACAACGTTATTATTATTATTATTATTCGATATTTATGCACTGGGCATTAATCATTTCGACAAAATTAAGAGCGCGATGTTGTTTTAAATTGGCTACTTGTCGAAACTTCAGAAACCGAAAATTGCAATTTCGTTCAGTTAAACACATTCGTTCCTCAGAGAAGTTAGTTATATTTCTGATTTGTTTTCCTTTAATGCAAGAAACCTTATATGGTTGAATTTTGCAAAGTATTACAACGTTTACCAAAGAATAATTTAGTAAATTTATACTACTTAGGAGAATAACAACAATAACTTAGTAACAAGAGAAAGCAGTTGACATCTAACAAATGATGACAAATCTCATATGGAACTATGAAAAATATATCCAGTAACGTTCCCTAATTCTCTTATCGATTCTCTCTCTTTTTTTTTTTAAGCCAAATGTTTATTCGATAAATGTTATCTTATCCATTTAATGAATAATAAAAAAAAAAAAAACTGTTCATCTTGAACATAAATCATTAGTTTTCCGGGTGGAAAAAAAAAGGGGGAAAAAAGCGATCTCAGAGAAAGCTGAAGGGAAACAAAGAAATTCAATAACAAACAGAAATGTAACCGATTCGTCTGGTGCCGTTTATCTGTTACTCCAATCATTCTCCAACCTGCTATTGTTACTGAAATAAAAGTATTGTTAAAAGATTGGCAAGCTGTTTACCTGAAAATGCTTCAGAACTTGAATTTTTGCATTACATTTTTTGTTGTTAAATTAAATTACTATTTTTGATGATAATATCAAATACGAAAAAATATTGGATCGAAATGTAAAAAAAAAAAAAAAAAAAAAAAAAAAAAAAGCTGTTTCAAAAAATTTAACAGATAAACGAATAAGAAGAAAAATTATTCCGGTAACGAATGGCTGCTTGTTTTTTCTTTATTTTAACAAGTTAAAACAAACTGATGCAGTTACAGATTGCAATTCCAACTATGTCTATTTGTTGCGGGGAAGGGGAAGTTTGGGGACCGTTTGCGAGTTTTCCTTGAACTCTTTAAGGTCAACTGTTTTCTCTAATGGGTGGCCGAGTAGATAACGTCCGCGCAGCTACAGGTTTAACCCCCCCCTCCCCCACCTTGGATATCGGTGTTTGTGAATATCAACTGGTAGCTTAAGACCTGAAGGGGGACTTTAAATACATATTTCGTTGAGTCTCTACAAGGGATTTCGAGTCATCTAAGTCTTAGCTCGCTGACAGTAGCAATTATATGTTGTTGGTTTCCAATCCTTCGTTATTGTCCTTAAAGAAGTTAATCAACAATCTCAGTGTGCTCATCACTACTCCCTATCCAACGGACACTATTTAGCTTCTACTTTGCGACGTTTCTATACATTCTACCGGTGTTGGCATCTATATATTCTCTATCTTAAAATAAATGCAATGACAAATCATCAATTCGCAGTCCGATTATAAACTCATAGACAGCTCTGCAATCTCTGCAATCCTTTACTATTTCAGAAACTGAACGTTTGTGTTTATTTCCCCCAAACTTCACCCCATCCAAGATACTTGTACGTCACCTTTCCTGATCCCTTTATTAAACGAAATACAGGTGGCGTCTCGTTAACAATACCATAATGAATAAATATATTACTGCATTTGTAGAAAAGGTGAAGCAAACTCTCTCGGAAAATAAGTAAATAAAAAGAGAATATTCACGTGATTCACTACACAGTATTCACAATACTTTGTGAATATACAGATATTCACAAAATATTCCGCCCCCCCCTGCAATATCTAAGAAAATTCACGACGATGCCCAGTGGCCTGGAAAGCCATGATTTAGAATACAGTCTCGTACGCCAAGTACCTTTATTATTATTATTTATTTTTTATTTTATTTATTTATTATTATTTTATTTTTTTTTTTTTTGCAGAAGGTAAATTAGCCAATTTTTTAAGGATGTGGCAGCGTTCTTCATCCCCTAAAACAGATAAACTGGACTTAAGAACACACGTAATTGCTAGATATACCAGACAATGAAAATAGGGTTAACCGTCCTTCCCAGATATTAATTAAGTTTACGTGAAGCCAAGTTACTCGTCCATGGCATGCCATTAGGCCTAGCACGTCAAAGGGAAAGTAAATACTGATCGAAGTATGCTGTAGATATTTATTACTGTTATTACTGTTTATACTTGTTAATTGTGTTCGTGTCACATGTCAAATTCTATGTAAGAATGGGAGGGAGAAACATCCATATTCATGCACTGTTGTGGCTCACGAAGTATTCTGGTCAAAGAAAAATGAAACGGTTCTTGTTTCAGAGGTTGCTGCCCCCTAACCCAGAAAGAAGTGCTGAGCTAATATGAACGTGTAATACAGAAATAAAACAGTCTGCTTCTTATCACGAGGAAATCATTGATCTGATGATAGTAAAGTAACTTAAGTTTCATTATTTGTTTTATGTATTAAGAAATCCTCTCCGAACCACAGGTAGTAAAGTTGAGAAAACCAAAATTGTGTACTCGTGGAGAATCAACATTAATCCCCTGCAAGGTAGGCTCCTTCTGTAAACATGCGCTGATGTTTCTGTTACTACTCGAAACATCTTTCAAGCGCATTTTGCGCTAACGTTATAGTTTCTTCGGTGTATTAATTGTCACAACTCTTCTGCCTTTCAAACTTATCTGAAGTTGGGAAAATAACTTCTTACTCGTGCGACATATACCGAGGTGCGAAGAGTGCGTGCATATTGGTCAAAAATTAATGCTCGTTTCAAAGATTAATGAAACTTCATTGTGATAAGAATATTGTTATGGTGAAGTTTCTATTCACTGGATATTAAATTTGCAGCCCTTTCCACTACTTGTTGCAAATGTTTATCTTGGTTAATGTTTTGTCATTGACGCTCGCGCTCATAATGCACCGAACTAGCTTCACTCGTAACTTTCGACAGATGTTCTTTTGCCCTTTAAATTAGAGACTCCTTTGCACAATTCACTGCGTCATTACCAAATACCACTTGCAATAGTTCACGTAATTCAGCTGCTGTCTTATCAATTTTCACACAAAACGATGCAAACACGTGCTATTTCCGATTGGCAGACTTTATGAAATACGACAACAGGCTTACTGCAGTAACATATTAAGTATATCATAACTTTATTGCTGCATGTATTAAAAATGTTAAATTCTATACCGACCTTATTTAGAAATGAATTCGTTGACTAATATTCTTAATTTCGTATTCGGAGGACGCTGCCTTATTTAGATTCTATCACACCGGCCGCTGAATTGAAAACTTTTATTTAATACCGTGTTTCGTATAGAAATGCGACTGCCAATACCGATCCTCTTCAATTCACTGCGCTTAGTTCGGTGAGTTTTGGGTCGGGAGCTGCCTTCATTAAATGCTTCGGTCAGTTGCTGCACACAGGACTCCGTTTGTCCGTACAAGCTTTCTCTGACGATGGAGATCGTCCCTGACGGACTGTTTTAGGACCACAGTTACGCCTCTTACACAAGCAATGTGGGTTATTTTTACGCTCATTAAACACCCGGGATCTCTCACCTTTTGAGAAACCAGTCAGCTGTGCTGCTTTCAAAATCGTGGCTTCAGCCAGAAGGGCATCCACAATAAGCCCTTAACCGAATTCCGAGAGATCATTTGTTTTTCCCATTGCGATCAGCACTGGTGACAATTACTGACCAGCCGCATTCCTAAATAGTTGTTGCCTAAAACATGTGGTGCCGCATGACCAAGTATTCTGCTTATACGCCTGCATAAGTTACGTTTATGAACATTTGCATAAAGATGTCTAATTTAGTGGCCGGTATGTGTGAAGTTTTGTTGTTTTAAACTTAAAGACACATGCTGCCTTAAATGCATGTACAGTATTTAAGCTATTAAGCCTAAGCACTTCCTGCTATATCTTTATTTGTAACCTAGATTTGTTTTATTTGGTGCAGTGCAATGTCTAAGACAAATATGTTAATACAAACAAATTTATTAATTAGTGCAATACTTTTTTTTGGGGGGGGGGGAGTGACATGCTCTCTAGTGCATCGCAGACCCTGCAGATCCAAACAAGCCAAGACACGAACAATGCTACCGAGTAGCAATGGCCAAAAGAAACGAAGTCCGTTACCCCCCCCCCCCCAAAAAAAAGATTTGTAATGAAGTGATTCTCAAACCGTATAGAGTATGGAATAGAATTATAGAAGACCTAAACATATTTCTCGAATATTTTATTCATATTTAGTATACATTACGTGGCAGGAATTTGTATTTCTTTAGCAACTTAAGGAATACAAATACAGACAAAAGAAAAAAAAAAAAATTTGAGGTTCTTGAAAAGAAAAAAAAGTCCATCAATACTTTAAAAGGATTAACTACAAAATTTCCAAGTCGTGTTGTCCAACGTTTTAACTCCGTCATTTTATATTATAAATTACAAAGAAAGTTGCATTGAAGTTGGGTGAAAGCGTCCTTAAAATGCAAAGTTTCCACCTCGATAAATCTACAAAACCGACTTTTAACACACAATAATGCAGTGAATTAATTAAATATCGTGATTTAGTTGTGCTAATTTAACTAACCCATCTCATAATTACTTTCTCACATCCAATCAAGTCAAAACCTGTTAGTATGTTAAACCAGATGATCTGGTCAGTATTTCCAAATGGCATGAAATAACTCTCAAGGATTGAATTAAAAAACAATCTTTTCCCCATTAACAGTACATTTTTAAACTTGCCAGAGTCAACCATATCAATACTCACATCATGAGATTTTTGCACAATTAAAAATAAGTTGAAATAAGCATTTTGGCCAACTTCGGACTTGGTCCACATACATGAATCCATCGATAAATTTAACTGCAAAGCTGCGGAAGTGCTATTCGGCTGTACTAGAGTGGGGAGTACAAACACGGCTGATATTCATCTTTTGACGTCATTGATTAAATCCTGCTACTTAAATATCATCGTTGAAATAACTTTTTTTAATAAGAGTATTTCGTGCTATCTATATTTTCTCTTCACACAGCGCATATTCTCTTTCGACCTTGACAATACTGACTCAGTCAACGGTGTTCAAAACCAGCGAGCACATTAAACTGCACGAATCGAAGTCTCGTAATGAAGAAAGGGCACGCAAATGGTTTCACTGATGGCTTATAACCGACTCTTCCGTAGACACTGAATGACGCTCGATATTTTTAGCGAAAAATGTCCTTCCTGACCATGAACAAGGTTGAACAGATAAGACGCGGGCTTATACTTGGATATTTAATGACTCGAGAAATTTTTGCTGCATTAACTGCTTTTCCCCCCTCTACGTCTGTCCTTTCCTTATACATGAAAGTGAGCAGCTGATAAGACCTCACGTGAATCATATATTTGACATTTTCCGCAAAGAGTTTGTTTAGTCGTGGGTGTGTAAGCTCAACGATAATCTATCAAGGAAGGAAAATAATATTTAAAAAAATAAGAATTAGAATTACGATTCGGAATTGACGCAAGTATGAAAACACACACACACACACACACACACACACAAAATTAGAACGAGGTAAAATACATATACAAAGCGTAAAATAAGTATTCAAAATATCGGGATATTACTATAAAAGTATGAATATTTTCCTTAAACTTAGACCGACATTTCTAGGAGAAAGTTGCAATTTTACCCCTTGAGCTATTCAAATCCAGTGAAATATGGGTTAAATGTGATGAATGTTTTGTGCATGATTATTCTTGTTTTTTTTTTTTTTTTTTTTTTCTTCTTCCTTGGAAAATCTTGGATGAAAAAGATCTGGATTTTTCACTAATTATAGGCGTTATTTACACACACAGGATTACTCACACGGTACGTCTTCGTGGCTTTGCTAAACTCACTTTTGAAAAGTGACCCAAAAGAAATTTCTAGACTTTTGTAAGAAAGGGCTAAGAATTGGAAGAAATTTCTAGCTCGATAACACCTGTCCACTCACTCCTTTTAACATCATATACAAAGCACAGTCAAACAGTTTCATAACAATTCAGAATGCAGTTACTTAAATACTCTTGCAATAATATTTTAAATGTTTTCACAATTAAACCTTTTTCTCTATTAAAACAGCACCTGCTGGTGAATGGGAAAGTGTGACATTACCATGTGTTTAATTACCTACTGTCACATGAGCAGATATTTCGTTGGGCAGCGGAATTCTGTATTTACTTGACTTGTCAAACCACTTGTGGTTTGACAAAGTGTGTAGCTGTAGAGCAGCGCTTCCCAAACTGTGGGCCGCTGCCCCCTTGGGGGCCGTAGATTTCGTTGAGGGGGGCCGTGAAATAATGAAAACAAATTTAAAATCTTTTAAGACTAAGTAGATTTTTTTTTATCTTAAAAGAAACGTATTTAATTTTTATTATTTCTTTTTTGTTATTTTTTATATTTTAATGGAAAAAATCACACATTGGTGCGGGTTCACGAATTTTGCTTCCTGCGTATTTCGGCGTTTAATGAATATTAGTAAATATATGCTTATTCATATAAGTTTCATTTCAAAGCTGAAATCTAAGAATTGCAGTTTCAAATATTTCACCTGATATTGACTTTTTGTGTAGCAGTATTGAAATACATCCACACATTAAATTATTAAACTTCTTTTATGTTTTTAACTCTTTCTTTATAACTATTCGTTTTACGTTTCATGTGCTTGTACTGCAAATGTACAATAACAATATATCTATCTATATAAAAATATAATGTGGCATGTCAAATGTGTATGTAAGATGCTGAAAATGTAATATTTGCATTTGATTTTTGCAATATTCGCTGTGTATATTTTGTATTGAATATAAATACAATACATTTTATAATAATATATGTCTATATATTACAATTTTTTTCGAGGGGGGGCGTGAAATATTTTAATTTTTCCAAAGGGGCCTTGGCATCCAGAAGTTTGGGAAGCACTGCTCTAGAGCAGTGCTTGTTCTCAGTCCAAAACAGACCACAGACCAGTAAAATGTATGCAGGGTATATAATTAATTAAAATATGTAATTTTAATAGTTCTGTGGACCAGTGATGAGGAAACGGTAATTTAAGGCTGGAATAGCCAAGCCAAAAATATTCAGGATCCATTGCTTTTCGTAAATGTATGCCTGAATGAAATAAAATAATCGAAAGAATTCACCAATTAATATTAACATAAATTTTGAAAATTAATGTCTTTAACAACTAAAACATTAAAATAAATTATTTACGTTGTTCCCGATAATTCACATTATTGAGAAGTGGCCATTAACAGTGATAGGGTGCCTTACTGAGCATTTCGCTCCCATAATTGATAAAGCTGAAGAAAAAGGTTGTTGGCCATTCATAATCTGTATTTTATTTTATTTGTTAAACAATCTGCTTTTAATTCTTGTTCAAGTTTCAATGAAGTATTTAATTCTTTTTCAGCACACTGAATTATCAGTTTATTAGTTTCACCTTTCTGGGAATCGGCTAATGCTGACACTATTAAAGTAAGTATATTTAAATACTCTTTTTTTTTCCGTTGAAGTTCACAAAACTATCGTTTTTAATTATTTTTGTAGTGAATGGTAAACCGTGAAGTTATCTTGTTTGGCTACGATTCTATGCAGAGATCTGAAAATGAGGTTAAGTTCGAAAGCACGGGATCGTTGTATTTATTTTTCGACTGTTCCCACTACTACAGAACACATCCGCAACTGTAAACACGAAACCACATTGTTATTCAAGTGAGATGTTGGACCTTGACTAATTTTTTTTTTTTTTTTTCTTGAATTAGCTGCATGGAGAAGGTCGCGCCGCTAACTCAAGGTGTAGCAGGTGCAAAAATTCATTAGACTTTCAACACAGTATAATAGATAGCAAATGTGTTTTGCAGCCACAACGCTTATGCACACATTCAAAAAGACTGCAAATATCAACGACGAAGAAAGGCCACGCTACCCGTCTACATCAACGGCTGATCAGAAAATTGAGAAACCCAGTACTTATTTCCTCGACAATAAAAGCATATCAAAGTGGTAAACTAACTCCTAATTAGTCGCAGTTCTCCCTATAAATTCACCCACAAAGGCTATCCCTCCATAAATCTGATACAAGATAAGTTTCAAAATCTTACAAGCAAACTGTATGCAACTGAGTCATGCGGAAAGTGATATTCTTGAAGTATTCAAGAACAGAACAGTGTACTTTTCCCACGCTAAGAAAAAATTTCTACATAGCAACATTCTAAGTAAAAGTGATGCTGACACTTCTCGTATTCATAAAGATCAGTCCTTGAACATGACCGGGATTGTAAGCAATGACTATTACAGTGAAATAGCTGACAGGCTGAAGCCAGCAATTCTAAGTACACGCTGAAAAACTGTTATCACGAGGTGTATTGTTGCAAGATCGAATTGGTCCTCATACTATTAAAACTTCTGACTTTGCACAATTCGAAGTAATGCAGCATTCTTCCAATCCAGACCTTGTTCCATCGGACTAACACTTCGTTTGGACGAATGAAATGCTTCGAAAAGACACAATTTTGACAAGTGATGAAAGAAGCATGTATAAAGATTCTTTGAGTCCTCGAACAGGATCTTTTCAACGAAAATAAATCATAGTAACCGACTGCATCAACCTAAGGTACAGAATGTGCACCGCTATTTCGGGTATATCCAATCCTAAACATGCCGAGGTGAATTCATACTTTCTGCATTGCTCTTATGCTGATTTTAACAAATTAGCATAAGAGCAATCCTTCAGTGGATCTTTTTCATGGCGGCATAATATGCGATGCCTCACAGTACATCTAAGGTAATTTATATCTTGTAATTTAGACTTGCTTTGCGATTAACGAAAGCAGTAAATTGTCGCAATTTTGTGACCTCTTAAACAGGCGACATGCGCTGAAAGATATTACGCACGAGAAGAAAACTGTTTTGCTATCATAAAACAGACTCATTGAGAGACTCCATAATCCTCGCGGAAGACAAGTCTTTCCCCACAGTTGCAAACAGTTGAGTGCGAGGGTTAGGGGAGCCAACCCCCCCCGTGTTATTCGAAAATCCACGTAGAACTTTTGACTCGCAAAATACTAACTACTAATAGCTTACTATTGACCGGAAGCCCTTACCGATAACAATGGGCGTCCGCAGACGGGTGCAAACCCCACCCCCGCCTTGGGATCTATTTGTGAAAAAAGAAACCCAAAAAAATAAATAAAAATGTATTGATGTAATAATTTTCTCCAAATTTTACCCCGCCACTGGAAAAGTTTGATTCCCCCCCCCCCCCCGGAAAATTTTCCGCAGATGCCGATAACACACATATTTTGTTATGCGATATTCTTAAAATTAAGTAAGCTATAGAAAAGAAAATGTTATTAAATCATAAAGAAGTGAAAATACATTTAGTGCTGTACTGTACTGTACTGTCCTGTCCGACCACAGATCCGAGATTCTAGTCTGGCAACTTGCCAAGAAGAGTCAATTCATGTCGAAGGGGAAAAAGAAATAAGCTGATGTACGAATTGGTCACCAAAACGCAAAATCTTCCAACTGTTATACAAGCAAAATAGTTACCACTTTAAAAACTACAATGTTCATAAAAGAAAAGTTATTTTTCCGACGTGTAATAATAAACAACTCATCCCACAAGACGGATTGATTACCCTATTATCGGAATGGATTCTCCTTCTTCTGACATGCGCAGAAGTGTAGAAGGTCTCGTATCTGTGGGCGTACAGTACTATATTTATCGATACGGTAAGTTTACGTCGTCTGTTTATAAGATAAATCGTCTGTCTGCCAGTACCTACATCAATATGTCTTGTATGATACAAAACACTGTAGATGTTATACGTATTACTAACACTAGATATCAAATATGAAAAGAAAACGTGAAAAAGAAATTCATATTTATTTTTACAGATATAACGATTCATGCATTGATAACGAAGAAGCAGCAACATGATTGCTTTATGGTAGCCTAGTGCAATCTATAGGATTACTTCGCGGTAGTCTAGCCTATATTACACTAATGAATGAATTTTCTGTTTATTTTATACTAATTAAATAAATTCAACTAATTAATAACAGTTAATTTTATGCAGTGATGATTTAACACTGCATCTTTACTTTTGTTTACATTTCTCTCGACTGCGAACGGTGTCATGTACGGTCTGTAAGTGTAGAAAGTTTTGATAAATTTTTTATAATAGATATTTGTGCATATTTATGATAGTAAATGACAAAATAGACTAGTCTAGTATCTGCATATATTTTATGCATGCATGACATACCTAACTTTTTCTTAATTTTTTCGATATTTCTAAGTACGAGATTCATCTACAATTTTCAAATTGTCGAAATCTCTAAAAAAATTTTCCAATATATTTATATTCAAAAAAACCCCGCGTATAAGTGGATCCGCGCAGTTCGAACCCGCGTTTTTGAAGGATCAACTGTAGTTCCTTTCAATAATGACTCGGAAGATTCAGTCATTAAGAATTAGTTGCGAAACAAATAACACTGCGGTATAAGTTATTGCTCCTCTGTTTTACAGAGGAACCATCCTAGTTTCTGAATCCGAAAATGCTTCAGTGAGAGGTGAGAAGAGTAGAGGCAGCGAGTTTTCCAGATGTATAATTATACTTAATGATTTACTATATGTATACGTATTCCTAGCATTTAAAATACTTACAAAGAGCATGAAGGCTACATTTTTTTTTTCGTACCCCCAAATGGGAAACCTAATTAAGTGGAACTTATTTGACGCTTATTACTTTATCAAAATGGAACTTATTAAATAATATGTTCATTTACTTAGTGTTCTTAGTTCATAATTATTTCTGAGGCTTGCTATATTTTCTGTTAAAAAAACTGATGATCTAGCCCACGGTCCAAATTATTTCCATCTTAAGACGGTGCTCGTTATTTGGGCTTCTGATATTATCAGTTTCATGGTAGCATCTCCGCCTCTGCTTATAATAATAATAATAAAAAAAGTCTCATTTCTATGTTGAAGTGATATTCCGATATCTCTCGCGATTAGTCCTTGGAAGTGTCACGTAATAATAATGTTCTAGGCTTAGGAATATCAACTCGCTAATCTTTAAAGTTATAATTGGGATAACGATCTGAAAACCTACATTTGAAAATTCCCGATATGCTAAATTTCAGTCAACATTGCCAAGAACCAAACTGAACTTATCGATGAACAATGAAATAAATTTCTATTATTAGATGAATATTCCTTATTTAAAAATAAATTACAATCCTGTTCTCTGCACAAAAAAAAAAAAATAATAATAATAATAATAATTTGTGGTAGATTCTTTTAGAGTTCTAATAACTGAATACAAAAACGGCGTGAAACGTAACTTGCTTCCTCGAGATGAGATAAGAAATGGCAACGCAACGTGGCATAAATCAAATGAGATCTGCCTGTTGAAAATTACAGTGGACAAGAAGGATTTGTGACCAGAATCAAATCAGATGGATTCGGTGTATTTCAAGAGGCTCAAGCATTGATTGATTTTTCTTTTGTTTGATATTTTTCAGATTTTTGTCTGATAAAAAAAAAAAATGTAAAATGAATATAAAAAGACTAACAAAATTTCCATATTTTATTATTTAAATTAAAATAATAAAAAAATACGGCTAATTTGCGATAAAACAACCTAGAAACCTATGAAAAGAATGCGCGCGCATTCTTTTATAACAAATTCCTTGTGTAATGGATATTTTGGATAGCAGCTTTGGCTTCGGCAGTTGGTAATACATTAGAATCACCTGCATTAATTAGTAGCAAAATAATAAAAAAAAAGCCTAATTTGTTGATTATAATTTCGTTTCAGTTTTTGGTAACAGAAAACACACAACTACACTTGCATGTCTTAAAAAGGAGTTGCTAGCCCCCCCCCCCCGGTGCTTTGAATACTGATCTCAAAATTCAGTTAAATTTCAAAATATTCTGTTACTTCAAAATTGGACGAAACCTGGCTGACCGACGCATGTTATCCTTTCCCTTCATGAAACGCAGCCAAAACGCGCATGCGTTCTTTAGATAACACTACGAAACAACCTTAATTGTGCTCCATAATGTCGACAATACGGCATTTTATACCCAGCAGCTGCGTCACGGTGAAGTCGTTGGGTTAGCATGTCGCACAAATTTCCCATATTGACAGTAACCTGGAAGAACAGAACACATCGTCAGGTCAAAAGGCTTTTTTTTCTTTTTCTTTTCTTTAACTGGTACTCCGACGTGCATGTTTCATCTAGCCGTCCATAATGGGAGCAGAGAACAATAGATCATCAAGGTTTAGTTGCAGACGTTGGGCCAGCGGCGGGTCACCCTCATTAACGGCACTAACAGAGTGTGATGTGTTAATCTTAACGATCCTCCCTTGCCCGATTCAACGTACGATATCTCACGAGCTTAAAAGAAATTGAAATCGCATGCCACTAAAGAAAACTACCCATCGGCAATGGAACTCATTATGCTTTTTTATTTATTTATTTTATTATTATTATTTTTTTTGAGTACAGAAAAAAAGAATATTAACTTTTGAATATCTAAATAAGCATTGCAATGTCTTTATTATATTAGAACAGTGATTCCAATTGCATCCTCCCACCCAAACGGTTATTCTTTGCTTCACAACTGTCCTCCAATGGTACGCAGGGTTAAATCGCTGGACCCAGCAGCCAACTCTGACGTAATAACAGCAACTATTGTTAAAACACTGTTTGAAACACGAAATTCTGAAATTAATACAACTAAGCAATTTCAATAAACAGGCTAAATGTTAAAATGTTCAAAGAGAACATTTTATGACATTTATGTATTGATCCACGACCAAAAGACGGGTGTTCCCGTGGTGAAAAACAAATTACAGGAAGCAACGTACTTTAACAATGTAAATTAACAGAACCCAGACAAAGAAAATTAGGTTAATTCCTGACACAGCTGAACATATGTTAAATATTCTTTGTTATAAATAGACTAGAAAATGGGAAAAGTTGTCGCTTAGTTCCATAAACTAGCGAGAGAATGTAATTTAAAGGAAAATGAAATAATATGTAGCATGCCTAAAAATAGTGCCAGGACTTGTGAATTCTAAATTCGAGTTGGAAAATTGTGTACCTCCCCCCTTACACAATCAGGAAATCAAAAGTAGATTGGTACATGTATCTATAATTTGAAATCAAGCATTTTTCAAGGGAAGGAGGGTTCCCTGACCGTGATTTTTCTCCTTAATAAGTGATGTGTTATTCATCTCACAAACAAGAACAAATATAAAATTGGCGGATAAACTGAACGCAACATTGCGTGCTAGCCTCGACCACAGTATAAGACAAAATGAAGTACTGTTAACAACATGTCAAAACAGTCTTACGAAAATTGTCAAAAGGTGGTGGGGGAGGAAGTAATTGTTTCGAGGTTGCGATTATTACGGCATCTAAGAATCAACAGTCATCCTCCTGTAAAGGGAAGTTATGAAACAAATGAATAAAATTTTTTACGGAAACAGAAACGAGAAAATATTCATTTATGAATTGTTAATCGACCTATCAAAGGATGATGTAGGGGCTTGTCATTTAAGATGGGAATTTCTTGTATTGCACAGTCATCAGGAACAACCAAAAACTCATTACTGGTTCCGACTGCTCGTCAAAATCATGCGAGCCCAAAGAGTAAGATAAGTAAAATCTATCGCGATGACTCGTCTGCGAAAATGATTTTATTGATCCAATTTTCAGTGTAGCAAAGTAAGTCAAAACCCAGACTTAAGAAACGGACAAACGTAGCTAAGAATAACTAACAATTAGCTATTCTTAGACATTCATTTGTTCTTCCACTTCTGAAATCTACGTGAGTGATCTTAACAGCCGGGAAGGAGTGCGTAAACTTATAACGAGTAATCCATTCTGCGCTTTTTTTTATTGTTCCGAAGCACACACTGCGACTAATAGACGGGGTGGTTTCAACTTTTGTAATCGTGTCCGCATTCGTTTACGTACCTCCTTTCAAGAACGAAGAATGTTTATTTCAAGGCCGCACAAAAGTAGAATAAACAAACACATCTGACCCTTGGCATCCATTCAAGTGTTACGCCCTAAGGCATGGTCCTCATTTAATGTCCGGAGCCGCAGTCTTCGATAACTGCCTTCAAGGTGTAGGCGATTGCTATTTTTATGTTAAGAACCTCTTGGACTGCTTCCAAGATAAGCACTAAGCTTATTTCTGGATACCTTTTTCTGTTTGCGATCTTATATACTGCGTGTCACTTGGTGATAATAAGTCAATGAAATTAGAGCTTTGAAGTTTTATAAACTTTTTCTTTTACTACCAGTAATGGATAAACGTGTGGGTAAAGCGTTTAACACAATCCATGACGTTGAATTCTCTTCTCCAGTATCTCGGATAATCCAGTGGAAGAAAGGAAAGGGTTTATGTTAGGCACCTCAAGCAGATTTGCTCTAAAGTGTTTCTTAAACTTTGGTCCGAGGAACCTTAGAGTTCTGCAAAAGTTTGGTGGGACTTGCCAAAGAAAACGGGCATTTATAACATATATAAATTTCTAAAAAGTAAAAAAAAAAACTTCTGTGAATGAGGAAAATACTTTCTGGCAAGACTATTTATGGTGATAGTCTATCCAGGGTGACTTCTCCGGTTGTTAGAGTAATATTAAAGCAGTGAAGGCGTTAATATGGCAGCAATGACTGAATTTATTTACCAATATGAGTAGGCAGTATGATTTTTTTTTTTTTTTTAAACGACAAAAGTTAGTGGTACTACTCACCCTGCCAGTGCCGGATTTAAGGCTGTTTATCCATAAGCTGTAACTTTTAAGAGGTCCTATCTACTGAATAAATTTTTACCTCAGTGAATTTATCTATACTGAGACGGAGGCCTTAAGCTATAGCGGGTCTGGCTTATGCGTAAATCTGGCCCTGGACCTTGTCGAAGAGCATACATCATCAACGAGCGATCTTAGCATGAATATAACTTGTGTAGCTGAAAGTCTGGAGCATCATCTTCACGCAAGAATAACAAACACGAGATTTTCCACTCTAAAAGGTGTGTTAATATCACACTATATGCGATTACAAGAGATTTGGTTTCGCATTCTGCATGATACTTTGTAAACCTCAGGGGCAAATCGATGACAATATGATAATCATCAAAAGTGTGCGTGGTTTTTAGTTCACCGCTTGTTGAATTAGAAGTACGTGAGATGAAGAAAAACCGATGTCAACAGGACTTTTCGTGTTTTCCTCTAACAAATTTGTTAACTAGTTAACAAAACAAAATTTGATAGAGGAAAAAAAACGAAAAGATTTATCTAGAATGTAAATTACAACCCATAATTAAAAAGCATGGATAAAAAATAAGAAGATTGAAATGGAAAGCACATGCTAATCGGATGGACCAAAAAAGAGTAGTTCAACTAGCCAGTGAAGACAAACTAAATACGAAAAGACCACTTGGTAAAAAAAAAAAAAATAAAGACTATCTGCATTGAAGACGCAACAAACTGAAGCTTAACGCAAGAGGAATTAATCTGTTAATAAAACATTCCAACTGGATACATTCCACATAATTAAAAAAAAAAACGAAAAAAAGACAGATCTACAGCACGTTTTGTACTATAAACCTTCCATGCCTACAGAAAAGAAGTGGTTTCAAATATCTTCAGAAGTCTGCTCGAATATCAACCGAAACAATGGAATCATTTGACTAATCTCGTCAGCGTGCCCTTCTCGCCACTGTATGTTGTCCGTATTAAATTCTGTTACTTGGCTACTTTTCAGTACTTTTCACTAATGGACCTATCACATCGACACATTATATAAAAGTTGCTTTAGTGTTACGTTATGGAGATAATATCGTCATATCTTTGTCGATTTATTCTTTCAAGGTCAGAAAGTCCCTTGTTCCATTTTCGGATCTCGAAAGAATAAATACTATAACCCAATGTCTGCAAGAATGGTTCTAGTAGTCGATAGGCTCGGTATTAACATCGGTTGGCGAAACCCATGTTTAGCTGAACTCCATCGCAAAAGCACAACAACAACAAAAAACAAAAACAACGTGACCGGATGAGTAGTGAACCGTCATTCCATTTCTCCCTCCCCACCACTTACTTGAAGTACACAAGACTGCTATCAGGATATATATATATATATATATATATCCTTCATTTGGTTATAAAAGTGTTTCATTTTGTGAAATCAGCACATGCTTTGAAATCCATCGTACTTCGATACATAACCATGAACGCTTGATCTGAAATGACCTGCGCATAATTATTCATTATTATGTCTGTTCAACGGTAATCAAAGATGAACCAGTGAATTCAACAATTATCATATGAAACCTCGAATTAAGAAAATGTTCAAATTTAGAAATAAATAAAATAATGGTTCGTTAAACTGCGGCTACGTTCTCCCCCCCAAAAAAAAAAAACTACTATTACCACACCTCATTAGAATAGAATTAAAATACAGCTAAACCAGCCATAATCGTAATTATATTCTCAGCAAAATCGATTTATCTAACAGATTTATGCCGCGCTGTTGTCACGGAAACCACCCACTAAGCCCTATTCTGTACCTTCCGCTGATGAAGTCAGAGACAAACGGTATTTTGCCGTACTACCGCGAAGGGGACTGGCTGTGATATTCACAAGAACGAAGTAATGCATTGAAAACAAACCGCATTTTAGATTTAATTTAAAAAAATGTCCGACTGAAAACAGCGCAACTTGTGCTACTCACCACTTCTGAGAATGTCGCATCTCTGATGCTTGCAACTGCGCCACGCCCTCATTATCATAAATACTGTATTACAATGGGGAGAGGGGGGGGGTTCTTTTGTGTAATCAGCTACAGTCACTAACTCGATCTCCTTACAGTGTACAGTGATCATGTCTCCCGCAACAATAACCTATTTTCACTTTTCTTTTTATCCCTACCCTAGGGAAGATTGGCGAAGAGGTTGTTGGTACCTGCGAAGACTAAGGCCGAATGAAAAACAAGATAGAAGGAGGGAGAAACCTTTCGCAACCTATCTTGTCGCAATGTATGCAGTGATATATCTGGTTTCCGTTGTTTTTCAGTAACCCAGATGAGAAGTTGGGAGAGAAAGAAAGAATAGATCCGTTAATATGAATTCAGATTGCTGTAATAAATTTGGCATGGAAGGAAGTAAGGGGTCGGTTGGGTCTCCTACATCTATAACGGCTGCCTTGTTAAGTGTCAGTGGTGCATTCTGTTTATCTGAGATGTTTAATATTTTGCAAGTGGTGTGTATGTTAGTGGTCTATGTAAGGTTTTCAAATTTCTGAAAGAGACAATACATGAAGGGAATGGTTTAGAAATAATACATTTTTAAGCATTTCTTGTTGATTTATAAAGCAAATGGGAGTAAGTAAATATTAGTCCTATAAAATAACGACCCCACTGACATAAGTTTCGCTTGCTTACAAAACTATTAACTGAACACAAACTAATAACACTTAGTTCAAATTCTTAATCTCTATTATAATTTAGAAAAAAAAAAAAAACACATCCGGAGTATTTTCGTTATTTAACTGAAAATTCATAACATTAGTTTTACTTAATTTCTCGAGGGGTATCTCTCCAACGTCATTGTGCGTGCTAAACATAAGTGGAGTTACAGATATTTGGGCGTCCCAAGCAAATTTAACTTTTGAAGCTTCATCGATGCATAAATTATGAATTAATACGGCGAAATACAATTTTTTTACTATTTTAAGAAATTCAAATTATCTCACTACTTGCGCAGTTGCGATATTAAATAAAATTTGTAAAAGAAATTAAATTTTAATATAACTCTACCGTAAATAATTCGGCACCGCACTACTTTACTATGAATGCTACAATGTAGAACTACTGCCAGAATTGTTCGCATGTTTCAATGTCGAGTGTTAGTTTATGCGGCTACCGCTCGATAATATTACAATAAGTAGTAGGCAGAATTCAGCCTACAGATAATTGTGACAACGGGAATATCAACTTGCAGTGCTCTTCTGTAGCGATTTCAGTGACATGAGGTTAATTATTACGCTAAATACAGTAATACCATAATTACAGCAGGCGTTACTTCACACTATACTTTTGCGCTGACTCCACCCACAGAAGGTTGCAAAAAGCAAACATAATAATATGTCACATTTTTTGTTTCTTGCTAACAGAAATATCTGGATTATATTTCAATAGAAGAAACATCGACTGCAAAACTATTTATTACGTAATTAGATTTATGGAGGAAAAAAATTAAAACTTACCAATCTTCCTGCTAAACAAAGCACCTTGGCAGACGACAATTGCAGCAAACGACCAAAAGGAAATTTTAACAATTGTAGCGCTACCTACATCTGAAACTGAATTTTATATCATCGTAATTGTTAAAAATAAATGCTCTTCCGAGAAATTTAAAAAAAATTAACAAAGCTATAAGAATTATATACGTACTATGAATAATTTAAATGGTAATCACAGTTTTGTGATAAATTCAGCACATCTGTTATAATAATTGGTTGTTATAAGGGGTTTGCAAAATAAATAACTATTTAAATTCGATTTGTCAGGCCATTTCTAGTCTGGCATGTTATTCTTTGGCAATGACTAAACGATTTCATTGAAATTTGGTATTTTCAGTTTTGGTTTCAGTCGAATATTTTTATTGATAAGATTTCGTAAGAATTTTGACAGTATTTCTGTTGCGATCTGACAAATTGCAACCAAAATGTAATTAATGACAATAATGTAGATGTTATTATTAATGACAAACTGTCTGCAGACCAAAAAATGGCCTTCGGTTCAACTGTTGCAAATAATCAAAGATGTCCGTTCACAATGCGATTATGAAACGCACGTATTTAGGATTCTACATGATTATTTCCTTACTTGTTAACACTATTTGTAGTTGATTTCAAGTGCACTTTAATTATTTTAACCTTTCCAAATTACGATTCATATTTTTTGGGGAAACCATCGCGCAAATTTGCAATTCTGAAAGTTTTATATTTATTGTGACATAACGGGAACTCCAATAATTCTGAAAGAACTTCAGTCTCCAACTCATCTATAAGAATTGGTCTGATCAAAAATTCTGTATATGGTCATTGTAATATTTAAGTATTTCAGTTCGAATGCCATTTATTTTACTTATCTTTCCATCTTTTAAGTTTTAAGTTACTTTTATCTACTTCTAACATTGAAAGGTACTCAGCCCTACGTACATTCATAAGCCAAAACATTATTACCACATAGCCCATTCAGGCCAACCCGACTGCACGGCTGACCGGAAACTGATTGGCTGGAGATTGTTTTCATTGATATCATCAGCCCTCTCATCACCATTGGACACACACACACACACACACCTTGACCACTAATTCTTACTCAGGAATCATTTCGAAGTAAATATTGCCCTACATGGTGACAATTGGCCCTATCGATCTGCAATCTTCCAGCGAGACAACGGCCCGAGTCACAAGTCTCGCATTGTGAAAGCATGGTTCGAAGAGTATATCTAATCTAATTATTCCGTGTACTTCCACGGACTCCCTTGATATGAAAACCGTCGAACATTTGTGTGGTCAATCTCGCTCGACAGATGACCTCTGGGAAGTTTTTCTATCTAGCTGGTCTGCAATACCTCGGAATACGTTCCATGGTGTAGCGTAGTCAATGCCAAGACGAGTGCAAGCGGTGATCTTAGCCAAAGGAGACCCAACACGCTGCTAGATAGATAATCGTTTGGCTCATGAGTATATTTCCTCGATATTCGCTGCTTGTATTCCATAAGTGGTGACTGATTTAGTATTTATCAAAGTAATTATTCCAGATGTGCAGAATATTCTCATTCTCAGTTTTTCTTTCAATTTAGTTATTTTATTTCCTTTTTAGTAAATAAGGTTGCTTTAAACTGAAAAAAAAAATTGCACTTTAGAATATTCATTCTAAAGTCTTTCCACCACTGTTATTTAGCTACATTTCAACGACGTCAGCTTTCTGTTTCTATAATGGTTAAAAATATATGCTGTTTGCGTACCAGGTTTTTACTATACTACTACTTCTTTTCCAAGATTGCTTCTTTAACCTCTTGAGGCAGCCAACAGAATTTCATTTTCTCTCTTTCTGCTGAAAAATTCGCTCGGCGCTTCCTTGGCTGACTCTTGGTTATCAAAGTTTTATTCTGATTTTGCAATTCAGTCCCTAAGGTTTCGCCCTTGTTTTTTTTTTTTTTTTGAAACTGCTTCATACGTTTTCTAATATAAATATGTTTTTATTATATGAGTCTGGAGTGCGCATTTCAACGAGGCTCGACTCTAAATGCTTTTCCGATGTAAAAGATTCAAAATCTTTTAGAAAAGTTTCTTTTAAACAGATTGAACTTAGACATTTTTCTTTCTTAAGCACGAAAATTTATTATAAAAGCATTTATCGTGAGGCGGTTCAATGTGTTTTACACTGTGCGAGCTCAGCTTCTTTACTTCTTCTACCGAATGTCCTGCTTTTCTAGCGTGTTACGCGCATTTTTATCACCCTTAAAAATGCATTGTAATCATTTCCCCCTTTCAACTCCTTGTTGTTATTATTAAATCTCGTTTGTGTATTAAATAATGTAATCGTCATCGTATGCTACGCTTTCGCGCATGCCTACACATTTAACCGCGTAAGCTTCCGTAACCGATAATCCCGCGGAATAAGGTTGGTTGCTCCTTATTCCTGGTAGTATCCCATGTCTGTCGAAGCGTGTGTTCACGGGGCCGGCTTGCCTGCTTTGCAGGAGAAAAAAAACCCAGGAAGAACTGGAAAAAAAACCTGCTGTCTACGCCCAAGACCGGCTAACTTGGCTATGGCTGAGGAAGAACCTTGAACTCCTCGCGTCTCCGGAGGGAATCGAACCTAGGACACTCCTTCCCCATTAATATGGTTGCGAAGCGCATAGCCACTAGGCTAACCCCGCGTACAATAATGTAATAAAGAAGAAATTAATCAAAGCGAAAAATTAAATATGAAATCAATATGAAATGATTGGAACGCATGAGAATACAGCACGTGACAGTAATTCAACAATACGATATAAATGATTCAGTTGGGAAAAAAATGGTCAATTATTACAGTAAAGTCAAATGAAGTGTAATTTGAATGAAGTCTAAAAAAATTGTTGAATTTCTGTTATGCGTGCATGCGCGCCTATGTTCCACCCATTTCATACTAAATTCACCTGTGGAAACTTGGGAGGAAAATTTATGTATTAAATTAATTATTTCACTGATTTTTATTTTATTTTATTTTTATTTTTGTTAACAATGCCTAGTTTATTGTATTACGTATTATACCGGTTGGCTATGCCTCCTCGTTCCTTTTTGCCTGACTAAATCAGCTTTTTTAACAATATTTTTAGAATGATCTCATTTGTTTTGATGTTTTTCCCAATAATAAAACTTATCTCAGCATTTTTTGTTCTGTTTTTGTTCCTCTGCTAGCTTCACTTTTTTCCCGTATGCTTACGCATTATTCAGATGATTGACTTTTCAGTGTTCTCCTGGGTTTCTCAACTAAAACAGCGAACGCTGTATTCAATGCTATGTGCTAAAAGAAGCGTAATTTTTTTTTTTATTGTTGTACCTTCCTAGTTAACACAACACAATAATTTTTAAATATTCAATCTGCTAAATCTCAAATTTCCAGCCAGTCATCGATGGTTCAGTGTCTAAATTGCTCCTTAATTAAATATAGGAAACACCACTGAAAGATGAGGATTTAAGATCAGAATCCTTAGTTGATTCTTCACAGTATTCTGTGAGGAGGCCTAATACGCCTAAGGTTTTCGTTGACAGTCCAACAAGGGTTTACAACTTATTCGTATATATGACGTAAAGGCTAGATAATCCAAAAAACAGGAATCAATCTAATTCTCAATAAATATGGAAATCAGATCTGAAATATTTCACACGTTTCAGGGCTCCAATAAGCATCGGGATTTGCTTTCGATTATTTTCATTTTATTTAACTCAAATCCATGAGATTAAATCATTTCAGATTTCGTGTGTTATAGAATGACGTAGAATGGACTTTGCGGAAAGATGATTAAATTAAGCTGCATGGTTATCAGTGATAAGTAACGGAATATCAAAATGCATGCATTAAATTCCTGTTCTTCAATAGTAACCAATAGTTGCAACAACAGACTGTAAGAAGTGATATACCTTTTCGTCTGCATCAAAATCTGATTGTTGTATTTCGTAATAATCAAGAATATATACCTTACTTGTATTTAAATATGAATTTCATTTAATGAGATAATTTCTGAATCTTGTTAAATCATTGATGTAGTATTTACCGTATACAGTATTTCTGAATGACATGAATTATTTACGAGATTTCATGAATTTTACCGTAGAAAGAAAAGATGGGAATACCTTGGTAAGAAATAACATTTGTGAAAACTCTTAAAATCTGAGAAAAACTAATATTGTGTTAAAATTATAAATATATTAAACTAGTAGGAGTTATTTATTCATATTAATTAAATACTAGTTAGTAGATCTGTCAGCAAGTATAGAGGGATTAAATCTTTTCCTTAAAGCTCTATGAAGTCTACCCTAGATGTAATTCGCCAAATAAAAATGCAGAAAAAAATAATTGAATTAATAAAATGATGAGTCTCTTGTTTATGTCTTAAAAAAAAAATATGGAACAAACCACAGTATCCACGTGATATATCACATGCTTTCATACATTAACATTCATTGTTTCAACGTCCGCGCGGTTAGCCTAGTGGCTTTGCGCTTCGCAACCATATGCCTGGGGAAGGAGTGTCCAAGGTTCGATTCCCGTCGCCGACGTGAGGAGCTTAAGGATCTTCCTCAGTCAAAGCCAAGTTAGCGGGTTTTTTTCCCCCCAGTTTAGCTGGGAGTTTTTCATCCCGCAAAGCAGGCAAACCGGCCGTGAACACACGGATCTACAGCCATAAATACTTAACCCCAATGAGAGGGCTCAAGTCGCCCCTATAGGGACTGGGGAGAAAAGGAAGGAAACTCCATATGAATAAATAAATAAATTGTTTCAACAAACTAAAATCGTTTGCTTAAAAAATCTGATGCTTAACAAATCGCAAATACTAATTGTAATGAAAATATGGAGGAACTGCTACACTGAGTTTAATCAGTATTCTTCAAAATCTAGGAACGCGCACCGTCCCAAATCTAAAAATAATTCATGTGGTTCCTCCATAGCAGCGGTATTCGCTCTTGGGAGAATTGAGATACATCTATTATTATTATTATTATTATTATTATATCATCAACATTATTATTTAATACTACACAAAAATTATAAAGTTCATAAATATCATAAAAGTCGGCAGCGTGTGCAAAAGGAAGGGAATCAACGATGTCTGTGATCCCTTTAAAAGAGTACGTATTCCCTTTATATTTATATATGCTACAAAAGGGGGGGGGGCTCGATTTACTCCTGCTCTTTGGCGAATTTTGGTTCCTATCTGGCGAATGCCTCGAATTTTGCTACTAGTTGAGAACATATTCATAGATAGGAGCATAAAAAGTAATTAATTTAAAAATAAGAGTTAGCCCCTTTAACATATTCAGAGATATTGTGTTACTACTTCCCCTGTAAGAAATTCTCGTATACCACTGCGAGAGAATATACTATATTTAACATGAGAATCGGTGATATTATAAATGTTTTCTTTTTATTCAGGAAAGTATTCAATTCTATTTCGTGCAATCATATAAAATCAGATTTATATAAACGTATATAATTATTCAATCACATGCAAAGTACATTAGTTGGATATTCAATGCATTACGCGTGGCAACATGATGAAGAGTTGTCAAATTACAAATTCCTACTTTTTTACTATGTTTAATTATATAATCTTCGGATAGATGGCGCCCTTCTTCCTGTGATTCTCAGAACAGCTGTAAAATTTCAGAGTATGGCAACTGATGATCCATATATAAAGTTTAACTCTTCGTCTATCCGTAATGGCAACGAACAGCCCATTTTCATCTTCTGATGATTCTTTGCATCACTTGTAATCTCCAGGGAGGGCGGTTACGTCATAGATCGATAACCGAGGATTACTTTGTTGGCAAATAATGCTTAACGTGTAGTCTCCCAGGACGGCATCCTAAGACTTCGTGACTTACGAGGGATGCTGCAATAATAGTGCAGTAGGGATGAAAGACAAATAAAGGAAATTTACGCCGCCAGGGAATGCATCTTACGATTTTATAGGATGTTGGTTAAATTCTCGAATACATGTCTTAGTCTAGGGAATTAGCTTCGTGAAGGGAAGGTTTATCAGGTTCATGTACTCGTATGAAAGGATGCTAATTGTTATGGCAGAAATAATTATCATTATTATTAATTTTCCCCTTTGGTAGTTTCATTGAGTAGGAAAGATTCACTACGCATGCTCCGTGTTTCGAAATAAACAGTAATTTTTATTCAGCATTTTTTTTTAACTTGTTCTTAACGATTTTTAAAATATGGCAAAGTTCGGTGTTTCTAATCTGAAAAACTGAAACTTCTTAAAATAAAATCTGAGAAATAAGTCACAGTAGACGCATTTCTAAGGAAAGAAATAGTATTAACTGACAACTTTCCGTCTTGTTACAGAACATCGCATTTTCCCGAGTATACTCCTCCTCTTCCTCCTCCTCTTTTTGTTGTTATTTTTCTCATACGCGTAATACTCGTACCAGTTGAAGACATCTACTAAAGATAAATGTTTTCATCCGATCACTGAGTACGAAAGTATAAATTATGATTCATTTCAAAGTTTCTGAAACAAAAAACTACGTGAAACTAGAATGCAAATAATTTATTAACTAACATTAATTATTTACAATCCATTTAATTAATTTTAATTAGCAAATGAATTATTTTCATTCTAGTTTCACGCAGTATTGTATGCCATAAACCTCGACATGAAATCTAGTGGAAGGCCAGTAATAATAATAATAAGAAGAAGAAGAAGAAAAGAAATCCGCTAACGCCTTTTATTCCCTATATGGAGTAGGCGAGGCCGTTTAACAACAACAACAATAATAATCTCGTAATGGAGAAAGAAATCAGAAATGGCAACGAAATATTTGAAGCATGTCCCGAATCTTTAGGATAACCCTCTTCTTCTAACGATAGTGGTTCTTTGCCCTGAATTCTTGTTTGTTACAAAGCCTATCGGCACTTCAGGGATGAGTGAGTTGAGAACGTAAAGAATTAGTTTTCTGATAAGTAGGAAAATATTCGTGTTCGTTGTAGAAAACATAAAAAAAAATTCCAGTATTTCGCATCTATCATAGCAAACAGACAGAAAGGTTCGAGTAAATAAAAATGCCATAAAATGATATAAAAAAAAACTGTCTAAACTTTTTATTGAATTATGGTTACAGAATAGAAGAAAATCGATATGAAGATCACAAAGATTCCTCTACAAAGGACAACTAGGCGCCATTGAAAGGAAGAAACAGAAAAAGTACCGGAAGGGAAGGGGAGAAGGGGGGGGGGGATCAAAACTGTAAATTGTTGCCTCTCCATACTTTTCGATGTTTATTAAATGAAGTAACTGGAAAACGATGATGAGAAATATTTTCATATAAATTATTCCACTAACTATGAACACTCGACAAAGAAGACCAGGAAGAAGATGGGAAGTGCACACTAGCGATGGAATTGATAATTAGGGGGAAAAAAAGAAAAAAGGAACTGAAGTGCGAGCTGAACTAACAATGGAAACCAGTGAAAGAAACGAAGTTGGCACGTGCATCTGCACGAGAAATCAATGAACGTGATCTGTGCCAAGCACTGTTGAAATGGCTGCATATGCCATTAGCATTCAAATTCCAGCCTTCGCACCGAATGTAATTAGTCTTCTTTGATGGTGCGGGTTCGCAGCACTATCACTTGAAAAACTGAAATTGAAAATTCAGGCGAATTTCTCGAACGCGGAGAACAAAAGAGTTTATTATTAAACAACCTTGGGTTTTGTAGACGTGAAAATGTCGTCCTAAGAAGCGTTGATAAATGTTGATGGATTTTTAATTTCTCAGCACGTGTGTGTGATGGTTACAGGGAGAATTTGAACAATATATGCTTTCGGTTCTAGAACTTACTTTAGAAAATCATTACTAATTAAAGTGAAGTAATTTTTTCTAAGAAAAAACTTCTTTTTTTTTCTGAACTTCGTGAGTTTTTTTTCATATGATCTTTGTGTTCAACTATTGCATTCCTTAGATTCCTCGTCCTTTTCACTTATCGATACAGTCTGACTTGATATATAAATAATAGATTAACATCACTATACTAAGAAATGCTCAATCGTAGTATACTTTTTTTCGTTCTTTTTTTTTTTTTTTTACAAAATCATCTTCAAGTAACATAATAGCCTTCTTAAGGCTATTATGTTACTTGAAAGGGAGAACATCGGTTCTTCCTTCGGTATGCGCCCCCCCCCCCCTCTATGTGAACATATATTAAGGGACTATAACTTTATTCTCGTAGTATCTTTACGTAATCAAATATCTGCAAATGACATAATTTAAATGTGCAGGAGGTCAAAGGTCAAAACTTCCCATCGAAGAAATTTGGTTCGCAAAATAGGTTTCGATGTAACATTAAAGTATATATTTAAGAAGAAGAATTCCCTGGCTAAAGACGACAAGTGCTGGCATGAATTCTCAATAAAACTTATGTTTCAAATTATTATTTTAACTATCTTTGAAATAGTGCGTATGCGTCGGAAAGTTCGTTTTATTTCCATGGAAATACTAGAATCTCTTCGAAATCCAAATAACTTTCATGAAATATGGATGGCCTGAGAAAGTAACTGCAGGTGTAACACATAAATGCAAATCTACAAAATCCTTCGCATTCTCTGTGACAGAGATTTAATGCATATTGCCCGATCAATGTCGTTTCTTTCTTTTGTTCGCAGCTTATTTACACACGAAAATGGAAATTACGTTATTTTCCAAGGATTACCAGACGCGATGCAGAGCATATAGTCAAGAGAGCTAATAGCCCCCGAATGTCGATGAACGTTTGCTGATAACAAAATGATGTGCGGATGGTTATTTCAAACGGAAAAACATTCGACTTCATTGCAGCGCTGTTTTCGTTGGAACTGATTTTCAGACTTCGCTTTTCGAAAGTGATGTGTTTAAATTGCATCAGCAGTGTATATCGGCGCTTTTTTGCAATTCAGTTTCCTTTTTAATTTTTTAATTTTTTTTTTTCGTTCGTTAAATCGGTGCTTTTTTAAATTTGCGGTGCAGATGTCTCATTTGTCACATCTAGCATAAACCTCGCATACTTCATATCAGGGAGTGAAAACCACGAATGGTTACGATGGACAAAACTGCAGCAGTTTTTAAAACTTTTTAATATAAAACTTATTATTGTCAACGACACCGACGAACATGAGTAAAATGGTAAATACGGAAGCACTGCTTTCATATTTTCTTTTTTTGGTTCAAGTATCGTACATATGGTATCCCCTCCTCCACACACACGCGAGCGCGCGCGCGCGCGCGCGTACTGCAAGGACCTGGATTCAAATTGGTCTAGGACGCGAAGAACTTTACGCGGCTTTTCAACTGAAGGTGAGTTAGCAGGTCTCATGAGCGGTGGAAAGATTTTTCCTACCGAAAACTCGGATTTTAATCACTGATACGGCATTAGAACAAATGCAATTTACAGACATAATACACTGGCCTCATAGTCTTAGCTGCTTCGGCCGTAAATCCAACATAATCAACCAACCTTCAAATATTAAGAGACTAATTTTTTAAACCGCTTCCTGTCGCTTTGAGCTTGAATTCTTATCAGTTATTTATTTATTTATGCTATTTTATTTCGATATGTATTATTAAACAAATATTTTTAACGCGATATTTCAACATGTTTGTTATACTGGTTGTCGTTCTCTGTTTTGTCGACATGATCTGTTTTTAAATTTATCAATTACTTTAATAATATCCCCAAATAATTGTTATTTCTTCATTTCTTCTGTCTGCCTATCTACCTTCGATTGAAATGTCGACCGTTCGATTCGGTCCATATTTCGATCGAAATATATATATATGTAGAAAGTTTTTTACCTTGGATATAATATACGTTAAAGATACCAAGCTATTTTAAACCTGGTTTTAATCCATTTCCCAAGTAAGCAAACAGACAAAGTCAAGTTTGCGCCTGCAAGTAATCTGGGTGACCCCCCGCACTTAGTGCAAGTCTTAGGTAACTCGTGGTAAAGGTGGAATAAGCTCTGATCACTATTCTTGGTATTTACCCTTAATGCAAAGCACATCTACTAGGGAGGTGATGTATGATGCTATGCAGCAGGCCCAAACTTCACTTTGTCTATTTGCTTACTTGGGAAATGGAGTAAAACCAGGTTTAAAATAGCTTAGTATCTTTAACATTTATTATACCTAAGGTAAAAAACTTTCTACATCTATCTCTCATCCTGAGATTTTTATTTAATAAAGTCAAAGCACCTTTGGTAACTTGTTTCGGTAAAATATTTATAAGCTCTATATTACTTAAACCTTGGTATTTCTAAGCCTGGCTCCCACTGATGAGACCTTAATAAAGGTCGAAACCGGTCTGGGTAGTGCCCCCCCCCCTTGCCTTTAAAGCATAGCATCATACATCTCCTCAAGGAGATGTGCTTTGCATTAAAGGTAAATACCAAGAATAGTGATCAGAGCTTATTCCACCTTTACCACGAGTTACCTAAGAGACTTGCACTACGTGCGGGGTCACTCAGACTTGCATTACTTGCAGACGCAAACTTGATTTTGTCTGTTTGCTTACTTGGGAAATGGATTAAAACCAGGTTTAAAATAGATTGGCATCTTTAACATATACAGTATATATACAGGGTGTTCGGGATAAATTTGACATATTTATAATTAATTATATTTTTCCGTAAGTTACATGTATTAACACACACTTCTCTTCATTTAAAAGTTTGGACCCTTCTTCATTCATATACAAGATGTCAGAAAGGATGGATAGCTGGAACCCACCTGAATCATGGAAGAGAATAACTTGTATCATGATGATTCGTGCCCGCCATCAAAATAAGGATATTACGACTGCTGCCCAATGCTCCCTGAATACAGTAAAAACAATCAGGCATGAACTAGAGACTTGCAATGGTGACTACGAGGATGTAGCAAGAAGAAAGATCCCTAGCAGACGATCTGATTGCGTTCGTACAGCAGAATTCCTCGCAAATCTGCAGGAACAGGTGTTGAAGAACCCTGGCATTGGAATTCGGGCTTTGTTCGTGGAGTTGCTAACTGTAGTCAAGCCCTGGATAACAAGGGTAGCCAATGGTAGGCCGTATGTATGGCAGCAGGATTCGGCCCCTTGCCACACCTCTGGGAAAAGTCAAAAATGGTTGTCTGAAAATTTCTACGACTTCACCAGTCCAAATGTTTGGCCTCCAAACTCCCCAGACCTTAACCCCATGGATTATTTTGTATGGGGCGCAGTTGAAAAAGACACCAATCGCACTTCCAGTAATACAAAAGCCCAGTTAATGGATAAAATTAAAACAGTTTTTGCGGCCCTTCCCAGGGAGACTGTAGCATCAGCTTGTTCGAGGTTCCGAAGCAGAATTGAAGCTGTGATCGATGCTAATGGTGGTTATTTTGAGTAAATCTTGTTGATAGTATTGTAATTAACTCTGCCTGTAATGTTTTTTGTCAATTCATTAAATTTAATAGATACAAAGAAGATTTTCTTTTTCCTTACGAAACTGTCAAATTTATCCCGAACACCCTGTATATGGCATGGAAGAGAAATCAAGATAATATAAAGTAAAAAAAAAATGGTTAAAAGAAATAATAAAAATGAGATAAAACTATAGACGGAGGGAAGGGGGAGGGGAGGGGGTCTGCTTTGGATAGAATTACGGCCGAAGCAACTGTAAGGTATAAAATTAGTATATTATATTGTCAGTTAAATGTTTCGCTGCGGGCATGGATATTTGTAAATATTTTCAAATGGGTAGATGATTTTCATCGCCCGGAGTGATACTACCACCTGCTTAGTGGAGACTTGGAGTGGCTTGAAAAGTTCGAGCTTCATTAAGTAATCAGAAACTCTGCTTTTGACCCTACAAAGTAGGATGTTATGGTTATCTAATTCTCAGCCTACGTATGGTACTAGTGTACGATAAGTTTGCAACTTTTCGTGATGGGATTCACATAATGAAAAAATAAAAATAAATTTGACTAATATTTCGTATACATCATTAGAGTAAAAAAAAAAAGAAAAAAAAGACAGACAGAATACGGTGAGTTGAAACAAAATGGAATATGATGGAGTTTGTCACGTAAATTTATTGGACGCTACTGAAAATGTCACTTTTTCTAATGATTCTTCTTCGAGGCTGACCTTTTTTGTGTTCTTGCTTCATATCTTCCTAATTGCTTCGCCTGCACGTGAAAAATGAAACATGAATATACAGACATACTTAAAAAAAACGTGACTGAAGTGTGTTACTGTTTTGAAGTTAAGGTCTAGACGAAGTAATTAGAAAGATATGCGGCAAGAACTAAAAAAAGGACAGAGAGAATCATAATAGCGTGTGGTATGTCTGGAACACAAAGGCTAGGAGGCTTGCAGAAATTAGAATAAAAAATATAGATCACATCAGTTTTCTCCAGGTAAATCTGGTCGTCTTTTGGACCCATTAGCTACATAATAAAATGAAAATTGTTTCTACGTAAATGTTTATTTCCACCAGTCAAATTTAAATAAAAATGACTACCTATTTCCAAGATGAGAAAGTGTCATTAGAAATCATAAGATTCGATTGCTTCATCTAGTCTTTATGCTCTGTACTTACTGTGTTTTGATTTTTCTCTCCACAACTTATCATGTTTTGCTCACCTTGTCTCGTTTTACTAATTATATTGTCCCGACCTTAAACAACTTTACCATATTTCTACAGCGCAACTGTTTTAATTGTATTTATGCATCTATATGTTCATGCTTTCAATTAAAAAAATGTTAATACTTTACATGTGTTCCAATTTAGCATATTCTGTATATTGATACCGATGATGTTGGCACAGTCGATACGCGCAATATTAGGTTTTGATAAACTGATGTTTTCCATTTAAGTGTCTTAACTTCTCTTTTCTCAATTTATTTTACCTTTTAATTATAAAATCAATAGTCAATTCTGTTTGCAGCTATTATCATATTGTTTTTTCAAGTTCTAATCTATTAAAAAAGAGTTGCGAATATTTGAAATAAAAAAAGAGAAAGAAACATTTTTTTGTGTGTGTGCTAATAATAATAATAACAACAATAACAGTTTAACATTGACAATACCTCTTTTCCGTTTCTGTTGTAGAATCCTATAAAAGAAGCAGAATAGAAGTATTATCATTATTCAGATATTAATAACTTAGAGTTTACGGGAAAATATATTAATGTTTAGCTTTGGCTCGGGCTTTGGAATTGTGAAACAATCTTAATTAATTTCATAAGCACAGTTTTCGCAACAGAACAGACAACGCTTTCTCAAATATTTATCTGAGCGTGTACTATCGGTTAGGTTCTGATTTGTATTTGACTTATTCATAGACATTACACCGAGTGCTTCATTTCGAATTAATCAGATATTTGCATTAATCTCTCATATCTCCTTCCTACTAATTAAAAAGAGTCGGACTAAGCGCATCGAATTACAGTGGTTGACGCCAAATAGCGAACGACTTGTTGCCAATGCAGAGCAGTAACCATGGAAACGTCTGGAGCGCAAAGTATCCCATCAATTATAAACAATTCAGCTCATCCTGGAAAAGGGAGTATGTAGGATGGGCCTTATGTCTCGAGGCCATTCAAAAGTTATTATCATAAGAAATTATTTCGAAACTTAAGGTCCGCCCTGTAAATATCACAAAAAAAAAAAAAAAGATCGGAGGCAGTTTATGTAAACATATCTAAATTAATAACATTTTAATTTGAATGAAAACTGGAAATCCATATGAAAGCAAGATAAAATTGAATCCCATCAATGTATCATATCAAATAGTTTTGAATAAAACAAAGGCATCATATCAGACTCTCTTTCATACCTTCATCTTTCATAACGATATGAAAAGTTGAATATCTTAACCGTTCATATTTTTATGAAAATACCAATTCACAAAGAAAGACGGCCATAATAAAACTTTAACGCATAATAAAACTCGAAGCGGTTTGCAATGTGAAAATAAGGTGATCTTGAAAGGTGGTTCGAATACTTGTACAAAATACAAATGAATATTTGTACTGTAAAGCAAAATCAAAAAGATTTCTAGAACATTAGTGTAACTTATAGAATCTTCATGGACTAAAACGCTCACGTGGATCGCTCGTTCCTGCGGAAGTAGTAAAAACAGTCTGCATAACTCAACGGTGGTTGATGGGAAAGTGCTCAAAAATTTTGCTAAGGAATTTCACCCAATTGCACTGATACGGGATTTGTGAATTTTTTCCATACAATTTTAGACTTCCAACTACAAAATATAAATAATAAATTCTAAGCTAATTTACATATGCTTTTACATTTACCATCTCTTGTTTACGGCGACACCCACGAAAGTACCTTACTATTACGTACTTTGAATATGAAATTTATAGTAGTGTCTACTTATATTATTCGACGAGATGAAATGAAATGAACTAATTAAAAAAAAAACACTCTGATTTTGTCTTAGTAACATTAATTTCCAAAGCGTCAAGTGTCCTTCCTGTAGAACAGGCATCTGCACGTTAAGATTCATTGATTATTGGTAAATTATAGCCTCGATTGACCACCTCTCGCACTGAAATATCGCCGCAGTTTAATTCATCGACGATCTACTTAATACTCTGCTGTAGTATACGTGGTACCTGTTGTTGTCATAGAAATGTAGAAGCATACCGTCACATGACATATTGTCAAGCAAATTATTTACAGAGATATAAGGATTTCAGTTTATAAAGAAGATTAAATTTCTCATCTCGTCTTTCCATGGGATTAAATATCTCTTTTCTCATCTTTCAATAGCCTGTTCTAACCAGTAACCTGGCACCGTATCATAATAAGCCAGCTTAATGCTACGATGAGACATTTAATTCCATCTGCAGAATCTGCTATGCCTGTCAAAATAATAACTCAGCAGTTATTCGTGGATAACCTTGTGGCCTCTCATATTCGTAACTGGCTGGCAAGATTATGTGACAGTTTTTGTATAATTTGTGAGTTTTTTCGACAGATTTGCTTGAGTCCGGAAGGGAGATGAAGGAAACTGACGAGTTTTCGTGGAATCTTGCTTTCCTATTCCACAGGATAACATTTTTAGTAACGCTTAGAAAATTCAGCTTTAATTTCTTTCCTAACCAAGTGAAGAGGATCCGATCCATTACACCAGAAAGCGTCTTAAATATTTATAAGATAGTTCTCATATTTTTCATATTTTCTGTGATCCGAATATGGTTTTTTTATATATATATATTTTTATAGCAGTTCTAAAAACACTGATAATAAACGCTAATACTGACAGCTACAATGGTAGTCTGGCAAATCCAGTGTTTGGCAGCAATCAATATTTCGTTTCCGGTTTTAATCACAAATTCGCCAGCTAAAGACGTTGTACATTAATTTACTGAATTATTTATTTAAGTACAATCTCCTTGTATATAAATGCATATATACTGCATTATATAAATGCAGTACAACATGTTCAAGGTTACAACTTATGTTTCACCATTGACTGAATAATTAATAATTGGAATTGTTCGATTCACGCTTTAGATTAGAAAACAAATGCACTGCGATCTAACGCCGATATTCGTTTGCTCTTGTCATTGCACGTTACGTCATTCCCAACTGTAACTGCTCAAATGGCAGTGTATTTTTAGTAAGCTTACGCGCCTTATTTCTGTGAGATATTATTATTATTATGATTTGACACCTCCAGGGAATCCAAAGACTCATCGAGGGAAAGTGTGCCAACAGCATCGAACGATTGGGTCCCATCCAACTACTAACAGTGCTCAAACTTACTTAACTGAGCCATTAGTAGCAGAGGCTCTACCAATCGACCAACCTGTGATATGAAACGTTTATTATTGGCGCGTGTTCGTGGTGAACTATTTTTTTGTAAATCTTAATTTTTTTTGTTAAAATAACATATAATTAATTATTTATTACAGATACAAGGCTGAATTATGACGAGTGTCACTGCTAAAAATATGAAAAGAATAATATTTTTTCAATTATCGTTACACGAAACAAATGCACTGCGATCTAACGCCGATATTCGTTTGCGCTTGTCATTGCTATTGATACGAAACTTTTATTATTGGTGTTTGTTCGTGGTGAGGATGAAATATTTTTAATAAATCAATTTTTAATATGTAAATTTATTTATTAATAAATTCGTTACTGATTAGGAAAAAAAAGTGTTTTTTTTTTTTTTTTTTTTTTTTTTGTATATGCAGCACCCCCACTTAAAATTTTCACCGGTCGCCACTGGTACTGCTCTTATTAAAAGATGGTCTAAATTACATGCTGGTAATGCAACATTATAAACGAATCGGAATATCAAACGTACAGGACTCTAGACAATTGATGAGTCCGAACAGTTGACGAAAAAATCGTGTGCAGATGTCACTGTTGCGAATTTGTTTCTGTATTATAGATTTTTCACATCACAACATTCTACGAAAGTTTGCAAATCTAAGTTACAGATAAAGAAGTAACATAAATCGTATAGGTTTCTTGTACTTTATATACAATGCGTTTTTATGTTTGACTTTTTTTTCTTTAATTTAAAATTTTTCAAACTCTAAAAAGAATCCTAGCAACGTCTCTTAACTCAGAAGAATTAAGAATATTAGTAAACGAACCATTTTGAAATAAGATTGGATAAAAAAATAAGATCAAATAAAATGCTATGAATTTGACTAATTTAAAAAAAATTACCTAGTTGTTACGGCTGTAGGATATGTGTAATTATTATGTGTTTCATCCATATTGATGCGTGAAAATATTTTTAAAAATAAGTAAATAAAAGTCAAGAAAAAAAAAGTGAGTGAATGAATAAGGGAGAGGGAATAGAGTGAATGAGTATACGCAAGTCAATCTAAACGCTGATAATAAACTTCGTAGTAAAGTTTTTTTTTTTTTTTTCCAGCATTGTCTGTCTCAGGCTGTAGCTGTGTGGTTAGTTTTTCCTCCAGATGATCCGATTTTACCATCGCAAACATAAAATCGAACACATTCGATAGTACATTCTGAAATAAATATGAATTTGGATAATGCAGTTTATGCACTATCCAATTAAACTGTACGCTGTTGCCACTCTACATGAACTTATGCCTCGATGTCTCTAATAAATATGTAGAAGGCTGACAATGATAATACTAATAAATCATCTAACGTCCTTTTATTTCCCAAAGTGAGTAGGCAAAGCTCTATTAGCAAAAATCAACTTTTGAAAGTCAGTAGACAAGTTGGCCTTCGTCCTTAATTGTCATCACTAACTTGAGCTTACGAATTTTTGATGATTTTCAAGCTCCAGGAAGAGAGAATGGCAAATAACCTGCCGCCATATTGTAATCCTAAACCCGAACAGTTCTGTGTTGTTGTCCTGTGCTGTGATTTTTCCGATATGTGAAGTTAAAATTCCAAGTTTCCGAAAGAAAAAAAAAAAAAAACACTTTAATTGCCTGTGCGGAGAGATCGACAAACTGGAGAACCAACCGGCTGAAAAAAGGCAAGAAAAAATTCCTCCATACGGTATCTAGAATCAAACCTACAACGTTCTTTCTTCTGGCGATTTGGCATTATGATAAGATTGGTTCAAGGTTAAATATTTTTATTCTTCTTCTTCTTCTTCTTCTTCCTTTCCAGCAATAGGCTAGTGGACTGTTACGGTCTCGTCCCATGTTTTCAAATGCAGTCCTCTATTCCTTCTCCCTTGAGGTCGATATCTCTGTATCTCTCTCGGGAGTCTTCCTTCACTCATTCTTTCTGTATGTTGTCTCCATCTCTCTCTCTCTCTCTCTCTCCAAAAAGATCGATGTAGTCTAAAATAGCTATCACCTCAAGTTCCTTTAAGATATCGCTTTTTTTTTTTTTTTTTGAAGTCGAGTGAAGTCTATTGTACTCATCTGTTTTGCACATGAATCTCATTTCAGAGCTTATCAGTCTTTTTCTGTCTGCTTGAGTTATAGTCCAGGCTTTGGAACCATATGTTAAGATAGCTCTTGCTATTGAGTTAGAATTCTTATTCTTGCTTATTAAATTTGGATTGAATATCTAATTAATAGTTTTTGTGTTATTCCTATATAATTGGTTATTTTATGTTGCATATATTTCTCTCTTTCATAAGATAAGTGGTAGCCTACATATTTGCATGTATTAATCTGTTACAAGAGCCTCCGTAGCTTAATCGGTATAGACGAAACCCTTTGGTCGGAAAGACCTGGGTTCGATTCTCACTCGATCTTTCGACGAAAGGTGAGGTAGCCAGTCTCATACGGAGGTAGGTTTTTTTTTTTTTCACCCGGAAATTCGGTTTTTTTTCGTCCCACAGAACAGGCAAACCAGCCCCATGAACGTACACGGATTGCACTCAGGAACGCATAAGACACAGTCATAGGCTTGATTCGTATGTTTTATGGACCCGAGCCCGGATAAAATTGGGCGCGCGCGGGGGGGAATTGAGATGGTACCACACCTACCCGTAAAAGGGGCTCACGACTGTTGTATCATCATCATCATCATACGAAATAAATATATTAACCTGTTCTATGATATCATCGTCAATGCAAATTTTGCTTCTAATTGGGTCTTGGCCTTTAAATGCCATGACTTTGGTTTTGGAAGTGGAGATTCCATATTGTATGTTTTTGCTATTTCATTTAATGAAAAGGCTGCTAGCTGTAGTGAATCTTCGTTATCTTCAATTAGAACCTGATCATCAGCAAATAAAATTGTATCGATGTTGGTGCAATCGTTTATTTGAATGCCGAAACGAGTTGTTTCCCTTCACTCTCTTATAATGTCATTAATAGAAATATTAAAGAGGCGTAATTAAAAATCAATTAAATGGTATACTTAATTGCATGACTACAATGAATATCATTCATACATAATGTGGAAATGCGCTTGTAATAATATGTTTTCTAAAAAAATTCTCTGTTGTAGTTAATAACAAAAAATTATCTTCAGTCTTAGGATCCCCCAGTTACTTCTTACCACTTGGGACTTCCGACTGCTTTCGAGAGGCGACTTTCGATTTTTCTGGTAAATGGCTGTAGTTCAATATCGTAGACGGTAAAATATGGCTAAACACAGAATCTAATAAAACAGAACTAAAAATAGCACCACCTCAGTAAAAGCAAGAGTTCAATACTAAGATTGTTATTTCTTTATGTAAAATATATTGGATTTACCCAAAATAATCTTACGACTTTGAAGTGAAGAGAATTTTGATATATCTTGTTTACAATTCTATATTCATATTAATAGTTTTGTATCCTCTTAGATTGGTTCCAGTAAGGGCATGTATAAGAAGATCCGTGAATACCCCACTAATAAAAAGAAAAGATGTAATTTTTAGCTTTCATTACTACTGTTTTGCTGGAAGACATTTATTTGATTAAAGCAAGAAAGTCTTAAATGAGATTTGTGTTATGTTTCTGTTTTATGACTGGTCTGTTCGGAAAATTTGCATTCTCACAAAGGGCTACTATTCAGAAATAATACTACAAAGAATACCTTTCACCTAAAGAATTGCTCGTAGATTACAAAAATAGATTTAAGTTTGGTTATAACTTTTTTTTTTTTTTTTTGAACTTGAATTGGATACAAATTATTTTAGGTTTCTTTCATTTAGCACACGAGAGGATTTATCTTTAAGTGATATCATTCTTGGCTGAATATTAGCTTAACAGCATAGGATCTTCCGCAGATGGTGCTCACAAATAAATGACAGAGAAGAGGCGAAACCCTTGCTTAAAATTCCGCTTTTCGATTAAAGGGAGAAAGAAATTCTAATAAGCATCCGTCCTTAAAATCAGTGGTTTTCAAACTCTGTGTAGCAGAGTTACCCTACGTCAAAATCTTTTTACTGTTTCTTTTTTCCTTCTAATTAAATATTTTTTTCCAAACATTGGTACTGCGTGTTAATAAGCCATTGATTAAGATATTCGTAAATTATTCATGTATTAATGAACATTTCAGAAATAAATATTAAGACACACATATATATACGTATTCGGAAATTTATTCCGAATAAATTTATTCGGAATAAATTTATCCCGAACACCCTGTATATACATGTAAAATATGTATATACAGGGTAAAGACTGTATGTATATATATATATATATACATACAGAAAATAAATGCATAAAAATTAATACGACGACCTATTTGATTAACAAATAACTGTAGGATTATCATTATTTTATTTATTTATTTGTCATTTGCGCTGTTTAAAGATATATTCACACGAAGACCTCAAAAATTTATTCAACAAAATACACTATATTCATATTCAGCATAATCTCCATTCTGACTTATCACTGCTGACCATTGTTTGGGAACGTCTTGTATTTATTTATTTAATTTTCTTTTATATGTTTGGTAAGTCGGATTCACGCCAGCAGAAACCTCATAAATGGTAGTAAAACGTTTTCCGTAGAGTATTTTTCTTTCAACTTAGTGACCCGATCGCATTCTGGATGACCCATGTCTGGAATGTACTAGCCATCTACATTTTTTAATAAGATTAGATAGTTTATGTGAAACATGTGGCCAAGCATTGTCATGGGCATATCTGATATGAGTTATATTCTCCTTCCATTTTTTTTAAAAATTTTATTTTGCTTTTTTTATTTTATTTAGAACACTAGAAACAAAAAATGAGCACTTAGCGTTTTGACTTCAACTTAGTGAAAATGGAAACTATTACATCTCACTGGCCACGCATGCGCGTGTTCAGAACTTTTGCAATGACCCCTCATATGACGCGAACGAAGTTCCTCTCGTCTCTCAACCATAGTTAAAAGTGATTTAAATTTCTAAATTTAAAAAAATTAATGATTTTGACTATTTTTGTTTTATAAAAATATATGGCACCTGATTTATACACTGATAATATGAAAATTAAGGATTTTCGGATTCACGAACAGAAATATCTATTTAATTTAAACTGCATTCAGTAAATGTTGCCAGTAATCACAGCGTACTGCAGCAAACAGCGTGCATGTGTATACGTATTACTGCTCAGATTATAATTACAAATAATCTGATTGAATATAAACTTTGAAAATCAAACACTGCTGTAACTGAACTAGAAGCGTGATCCGCAAAACCAAGGGCTCTGTGGATAATGCGGAAAAGATCTGGCTTCGAATTCGGTCTGGAATTTAAGAAACTTTGGGCTCACACGAAGGTAGAAGGTTTCCTCCTACTTGAAACTTAGATTTTTGCTTACGGGTTTAATTGTTTCTCATTGTTTTAAACCACCATTAAAGAAGTACTTGACTTTTCTCGCAAATCAGTGTGGATAGACTGGTTTTCTAGCAACATGTTGATGAGGGGCTCAATGTGTTACTAGAGGTTTTATTTATTTTTTTTTAGCATCATAATAATTTTTAAATTTAAATAATGAAAAGGAAAAAAAATCATCATAAATATATATAAATCATAATTTTCTTGTATATTTATTTTAACACAATAAAATTGTAAATCATTTTCTGTTAAAAGAAAATATGCAAAAAATAATTATAAAAAAAAACAGCTGAAAAGTTATCCGATAATGTAACTTTGATATATTTATCTGTCTTTCTTTTATATCTGATTTCTTGTAGCATACAGCAATAACCAGCCATCGTGTTGATCTTCTAATCTCTATCTATCTATCTATCTTTATTTCTTTAATGTTTCAATGAAACGTTTCCGTGTTCTCTACTATTGACTGTAAGATTCTTAGGGAAATAGTTTAGTGCGAGTTTTATAAACGGATCTGCAAACCATAGTACATCCCAGTTGTTTAACTTGATGGATCAAATTTGATCATTTAAGTTCTTGTTATTTTCTTAAGAAAGTTAATTTAAACCGTGCTTCTTTTTTAACACCCTTTACTTTCTTTGAAATCGCTCATCCGAAGTCAATTTCCGACTAAAAGCAAACGTTTTTAAGTTTTTTTACTGAAAGAGTCGAAGTTTATCACGTAGATAGGTGAAACAATCCCGATCTTTGGTTAAGGCTTTTACTAACTCCTTCATGAAATCCAGTTTTATGTGAAATGAGGTAAGAACTTTTTTTATCCCCCTCCTTGGCCAAAACTTTAATATTGAGTGTGTTTGAAGCTGCCATCAGCTTGATCTTCATGACCACTGGTAGCTACGAGGGTGGTCTGAAAAATCTCGGCCTAACAATGAAAAATCAAATTTATAATTTCAAAATTATTTTTATTTTTCAACATAATCTCCCTTAAGACTAATACATTTATTTCAGCGATTTCCCAGCGCCATTATCCCGTCCCTGTAGTGGTTCTCAGTAAGATCTGCAAAATACTCCTCTACAGCTGCAATCACTGAGGAAGAGTTTTAGTTCTGGGAAGAGACAGAAGTCAGAGGGAGCCAAATCTGGGGAATAGGGTGGATGTTCCAACAATTCATAGTGCATATCCCTTAATTTTCTCATAGCCAAAACACCTTTGTGGGAAGGTGCATTGGCCTGATGAAAGATGATTTTTTTCTTCTGCAAACTGAGTCTTTTCTCACGAATTTTTTCGTCTAGTCTGGTTAAAACATCGGAATAATATTTTATTGGTTATAAGGTTATTGTCTTATCCTTTTTAAGATAATTAATAAACAAAATGCTTTTAGCATCCCAAAACGCCGATGCCATGACCTTTCCTGCTGATGGAACCGACTTTGTCTTCTTTAGCGCTGAACAACCAGCTTCTGTCCACTGTTTTGACTGCTGTTTGGATTCTGGTGTGTAATGGTGAATTAAAGTCTCATCCCTAGTAATAAATCGACGCACAAAATCAGTTTTATTCTTGTTAAAACGCTCCGAGCACTGTTCAGAGATTTTCATGAGAGTGCGTTTTTGATCTGCTGTGAGCAAGCGCGGCACCCATCTTGCGCAAAGCTTTTTCATTTGCAATTCTTCATGCAAAATATATCCTACACGTTGTTTTGAAATGACCAAATGCCCATATTCTCAGGAATTTCACGCACTTTGACTCGCCAGTCATCCAATACCATATCGTGCACTTGATCAATGCTTTCTGGTGTTGTTACACTTTTTGGACGTGCTTCACGTGGATCATGTTCAAGTCTTGTACGGCCACGTTTAAACTCGGCAGTCCATTTCTTAATTGTCAAAAACGAAGGAGAAGTGTACCCATAAACTTTTATGAACTTCGAATGAATTTATTTTGGCGTTAAACCTTCTTTTACAAAGAATTTTATAACCGCAATGACTTGCAATTTCACATGGATGCTTATGACAAATGTACCAACTTAGAAAAAAAAATCTTACCGATAGTGTTGCCATCTATGGTCGAGGCCGAGAACGTTTCAGACCATCCTCGTACTGTTCTGGGTACATTGCTTAGATTTTGCGGAAGTGATCTAGCTAAGGCTTGTAGGGGATTCAACGAGATAAAATAAAACTCTTAAACGACCCATTAAAAGCTTGTTGCATAGTGGAGCAAACGCCGTAATTACTGAAGTAAGCACAATGCATGATTCTTGAATATAAGGAAAACATAAGGCAAAAGAGATTTCGTATATGAATCAAAGTATATTGAGGGAAAAAATAACTCTGAAGCTGAGAAGTTAATGGAAAATAGAATTGCATTTTTCTTTTTCTTTTTTGTATTCTCTTCTTTTCAACGTATTGAGTATTGTTATTCGTCATTAATTAAATATACTGTCCCTCCTCTAGGGACAGTATATTTAATTCCGAATGCCTGCTTAAGGTATGTCTGAAATACGAGTTAAATGAGTGCATTATTCCCATAACCCAAAGTAAAATGTAATATTTATGAGTTATTCAGTGTTATATATTCATTGTAAGAGTATGTGGACAGCAAATCTCCATTATTTCTTAGTGGAGGAATACTGGAGAATTTTTTTGTCCTGAATTAACGTGATTATTTATTTATTTATTTATTTTTTTGACTGCGGGATTCGAACCTAAACAGTCAGTAGTAATGCGATTTTTGCTGCTATTTATACTGATATACTGAATGTTCTCAATCCGGTATTGGTTAGGGGAAGCGAACTTGCATTAAGAAAGTTTCCCAGTGGGGAAACTTTCTTAATGCAAGTTCTTTAAAAAGAAGAAATGCATGTTTCTTTAAAAAGAAGAAACACAAAGAGAAAATAGCATCTAAAATAATAATAAAAAAAACATTATTCACTATTCATTATTATTCCTTATTCAGAAATACTGTCCTTATATATGATTAGTGTGTGTGTGTGTGTGTGTGTGTGTGTGTGTGTGTGTGTGTGTGTGTGTGTGTGTGTGTGTGTGTGTGTGTGTGTGTGTGTGTGTGTGTGTGTGTGTGTGTGTGTGTGTGTCAGAGAGTGAGAAACAAACAAAATGCCTGACATAAACGCAAACTGGGGGGAAAAGAAGAAAACAAGCGGGGTTGTTCTAGTAATCATGGCTCAAGTGAGTGTGAAGAAAGAAAGAAATAAGGGGTCGGGAGATCAGCGGAAAGGGAATGAGCCAATAATCACCCATTACAAGGGAGGATCAGCTTTCCGAGAAACGAAAGACAAGTGTATCCTACCATCTGAGAGTCATTCATTTGACCCTGTTCAAACAGGGAAAGAGCGGGGAAGAGACACACCGGGGAATCCAACTTCGCTCCATTCTTACACAAAGAATGCCGCCCCTGCGTTGTGGACTGCATACGTACTTGTGCAGCCTGATTGTGAGAGACAACCCAGCGGCCAGTGATGTGGGAGGGACGGTTTCTTGCTGAAATTCTAGGTATTTTGAACTCTTCAGACGATGTGATGGATGTTATCCCATACAACGGAATTTTTGTTTATTTGTTTTGCACGCCATTTGCTAGAAAATCTTCTGACCAGAAAGATATTATAGGAATAGTTGCATCAGCAAAGTTCGATGTGAATTTATTTTCATGAAATCTTGTACTGTACTATACTGTGCGCCATATACTGTGTTCCTGAGATCATTCTTCGTTAAATCAAATGTATTGAAAAATTCAACAATGAGATTAAGCGATTTATATGGTTGATCGGTTTTTGACCAGGAATCAGTAATACAAAAAATTAAAAAATATAAACATAAATGGATGGAACACGTTCAAGGAATGAAAACAGAAAGATTACCAAAACAAGCCTTAAAGTACAACCCATTAGGAAATAGAAAACCAGGACGTCCTCTTAAAAGATTCAACGATGACTTCTAAGGCAGGAACAGGCCTCTCTAGGCCTAAATCCTTGATTGGCATGTTGATGGTGATAATAATGATCAGTTTTTGTTTTCTAAAAGTCCTTTTCTGTTTTAGATGATAATTGGGTAGCGTATGTGGCCAACGGAACAACTGAATGAAAAATTGTTAATAATTGAATAATTGAACTACATCCGCAAGGAAAGAACTTAATTCTCTAAGAAATAATTCTGAAATTATTTTATACACCATGGTTATAATGTGCAAAGGTGTACAGAAAAGCGATGCTATTTTTCTCAGCGTAGGAGTAGATATTTTGCTGCAGAAAAAAAAAAAAAAAAGACTTTCCTTGACTTTATTCTATACTTTTATACAATTATTTTCCAACGAAATCATATATGTTCAAGTCTATGTTCAAGTAGTTAGTTTCCTGAGTCCAGTGATAAAATTCAGCGTTCTGGTGACAGACCATGTCATCACTTCCCCCATCAACAAGAAGTGAGATCCTCTCCAATGTTCATTCTTCAAGAACAGATGAAAGTCAAATGGCGCCAAGTCACGCAATGAGCGGTGTCCGTCTGCATCACTCATTGTGGAGAAAAGCTTCTGCATGTGAGGATCTGCACCGACATCGTCTGAACATATTGATCATTTTCACTGCGGTAACTGAACGATCTCAGATCGCAGCAGAACTGTGAAACTCACGCCAGAGTGGTAGAAAGCTCACTGAATGAGTACAGCTTTTGTTCACACCTCCAGGTGGTTTCTTTAATAAAAAATAAAAACAACCATCGCTTTTAAATATGTCCTCGTAAAACATCGCTGCATGCTTGGCCATGCTTTTTACTGTGTTTCTTTATTTATTAGAATGATTATAACGTCTGTTTTATATGATATCATAGAACAAGAGGGGGGGTGAGGAAAACAAGAGGAGAGAGAGAATAGCTGGAGCAAAAATAACTGGACATTAATCTGACCCTCAAATTGCACATCGTCAAGGACCATTTACTATTTAATCCAAACTGGAAATGATGCCTTCGCTGGTACAGCTATGAATTAACGAAAAATGGCTGAATGCTGTATGAATTCCATCTCACAACAATTTGAATCTGATCCTTTTATGCATTGATGTTCACATTTTGTGTAGATAATTCATTTTTAGAGTGCAGTTTGTCAACAGGAACTGTTGTAGTCCATATCTGGAAAAAAAGTGGCTGCACCGAACCAATTACCTACATTTTTGTGAGGGCACTGTGCACAATAATTCGCGGGGCATTTAAATCTAGTACCGCATGCGTGAAGTAATGATATCCACTGATAAAATAATATTTGATATTCTTTCTTTTTATGTCTATTGAATATTAGTATAGGTCGCAACAATTTCTTTTCCCACGTTAATTCATAATTTTGACGTTTCTTTCTTAAAGGAAAAAAAAAAAAAAAAAAAAAAAAAAAACCTCCCGCCTCTGAAAACCTAGATATATTAATTAAAGTTCCTGAAACTACTGTTGTAGAATTCGAAATGAAGTTTCTTCAGATGAAGTAACACCTGGTACCGTGTTAAGTTTTTACTTAACATCCTTCCGTTCCTTGTTGAACTGCTTTAAATTTCAAAACAGTCGAGAAGAAACAAAGATCCTCGCTTTTTTTGCAGACGCATCGTGTGCCTTAGGCTCGTTCTTTAATTCACATTTTTCCGTAGGATTTAAAATTAATCCAGATGGAAAGAGATCATGGTGTTTCTACACCATCTTCCAAGCTCCAGCTAACGGAGTAATTTTCTCGTCCGACAACGAATATGTTTTTTTTTTTTTTTTCCCTTTTCACGTCGTCATGTGGTTGCTGTGGAAACAAACATTCAAACATCTATTCTCGCCTAACTTTTCCGCTGCTTCAAAGATAGGAAAACACACTTGCTCGGTATCATTACATAGTCAGAACAGCGATTACAGAAAGGACACAAAAGTCATCGGTGATAAGTGGAGCGTCTGTTGTCGACACATGTGAAGAAAAACGTTTTACGACTCGATGCCGAGAGTAATAGCTTTGTCGTAGGTTTGTCTGTCGGCACGTACACAGAGCGTTTCCGATTTTATCGATCTGCATGTGGGTGGGTGTGTTTGCACTCGCGCTTATAAACGAAACCTAGCGCAATTGTTGATAGGCAATTGGATCAACACAGCCTGTTACTTTAGTCTGCCGTATGGCATGGAATATCGGTGGTACTGAACTGCGATAACACAGAAATGAGACAGAAGAATAAATCTTGTACTCAAACATTTATTTTATTCATTGTATCAGAGAGTGGAAAAATGGCTCCAGAGGATTCACACCTTCTGAGATGGACTTCACATTTGAAAATGAAAGTGAACGTTAACGAAATAATTTTATCTAATCATCGTCAAGCTCTGTGTTTTAAATGTAATTTGGTTAAGACGTATTGTGCAGTAAATTTGCTTTCATTCATAACTAACTGGAGTACCTAGTACTGCCAGGAAACGTTTGCTGATGAAACACACGTCACATTGCGAAATGGTGAGTTTATGAGAGGATGAGCTCCTTCTGAAAGTTGTGTTGTGAGTACGGTTCTACTTAAATTTTTTTAAAGTAGTGTTTGAACCTTTTCAGGACATCCAAAATAATGCCTTACATGATTATTTAACATTAATAATAATAATAATAAAAGCGACGTATTCGTGAAAATTTTATCTGTAAGATGTAATAACTGGGACAAATTATTGCTGTAAATTCGACGTAAGAGTAAATAAAATATTCCAACGCAGAACCTACCTACCATGGAAAGGTTAGAGGAATAGAATATCGAAGCGCACATCGTAGGATATTTTATTCTCATGGGAAAGAATATCATGAAATGGTATTCTAAATAACGTGCATATGAACAAGACAATTTTCCGTTTGAAATCAAATCATGTTATGAACAGAATGTAGCATGCAGTATTTGCAACCATAATTTTCCTGACATTGAATTACTGCAATGTGAATAGGCAACAGTGTTCGAAGTGTTCAATTGCATATCAAGTGAATGAAGACGCTCGAGACTTGTGCGATATAATGATAAATGTATCTTACACAGAGAAGAGAGTGCTACCAGCTAGAAATATTCACCGAAGTCACATATGTGTTCTGCAGTCTAAAAAAAAAAAAAAAAATAGTTTGTTAAAAATGAGCTCATCTGATCAGTTTTCAGAGAGAAAGAGACGAACGCTTTCTAACGTATTACAAATGCATAAGTTTTCACTGTTCAGTATGCAAAGTGCAATGCTAATAGCTTTTATTATGGGAGCACTAACAATAACGGGCTCAGGCGATTTGCTTACATTGTTTGCAAATTTTGAAAAAAGAGAGAGATGAGATTTAGAGAGATTTAGTCTAATTTCCAGCGGAAGGATGATTTAAATAACCTAATATCCATTATTCATTAAAATCAGCAAACTGTTTATTTTTAAGCAGTTTGTTTAAAAATTAAATCGAATTCAAGTTCCCGCTGAATTCAAAGGAAGCACTTCTGAAATTAATAAATTACACTTCCTTCCGCTTTCGTAACAGTTTACCCAAATATTAACATCGCGAGAGATGGAGAACTATCTGATTTCATGTCAAAATGGTTTGTAAACTATTCTGACAGCTTGTCAAATGATCAATGTCATTGCAAATCGACTTCACGGATTTTAGCGATGATATTAACTAAGAGAAAAACATTTATTGTCGAATTATAAAAAAATTAGTTTTAATAATAAATAGAATTCAAGTAGATTTACTAAATGTTTTTTTTTTTATTCTCTTAAATGTATATTGAAAACAAAGAATAGTAGCAATGCCCATTGTGTACATGTAAATTTAGTTTTTGCTTCCATCGCAGCTAGTTCACATTGTTTTGGGGGGCTTTAATTTAGAGGTCCACGATACGCAATGCAGATTGCGAGACGTGCACAGTTGAATAATGACAGAATTGCTAATACAATAACCTAAATTAGATACACATCGCATACTATTCAGCCTACCACACACACACACACACTTACGAGGACTGAACTTAGTGTCTGATATTGAAAACAAAAACAAAACAACAACAAAAAAAAATAGCTCTATTATTTAAAATGTTATTTTTATTATTTGAAAATTTCTTCTTTAGATGATCAGAAAAAAATTATTTCCTCGTGTTAGAGGAAAGCTATTCACTTTCCTCTAACACGAGTTTTCACTTATCCCGAATTCTTCCATCACCTCAACAAATTTCTTTACTTAACTGTTATGCCTAACTGCTTTTAAAGGATCTGGAAGTGGGGAAACGCATTTTCATTATTGAAGTGGTCGGTAAGTATCTTTGTATGATGTAGATGGGTACATAACTGACATCTTAATTTTAGATTAAATTTGAGAATAAACTTTACTATAGTTGAATACGCTAATCCTAATATCATAATCTTCAGGTTAGAGAAGCAAGCCAATCAAGAACGTATACGGTATATTGTAAAAAAAGAACCAAAGTAATTTCTGCACTTGCCTAGACTAAAAAAGAAATCTAAAGAGGTTTTTAGAATGCTTTCGTTTCAATGCTGTTCTGACTTGTATGACTGAGTATCGCACATTCAGAAGAATAGGAGAGACAGCATGCTAATAAATGAATATCCGTTGATCGATCAGTATGCACGCCTATCCTTTAATTTACCTTTTCCATCGACTCCCCCCCCCCCCTTTCAGTATGCAAAATAATTACAAATGAAATTCACGATTGTCATTTGTTTCAAATTCAAAAAAATAAATTTTCTGTCGACATATCAAACTTATCGTTCTAATTAAATATAGCATGGATCTCCATGAGCACTGATGCGTTTATTGCTGTCGTTGTAGGCTAATTTTAAAGCAAAATTGCAATGGATTACTTTTTTAGTTTTAATTAGTAGCTGAAGACCTTGCTTGGGTCAAACAAACTCTTCCAGTTACGAGTGGATATTGAACCGTCATAAGAAAAGCTGTTGCTCAACTTAGTTAAGATTTCTCTCAACAAATCGAAAGCAGTGTTCTATCAACATAATTAATGAATTTTTTTTATAATTTAAAAAGTCTGTAGTGAAAGGAATACCTTTCACTACAGACTTTTCCGTCATAAAGAAATTAATGACGTTGGGGATCACTTTCGAGCTGAATGAGGGCAGTGATCTTCCGTGAAATTTTCGACCAGTTTACCGTAGCGAGTGGCAAGAATTTGGCTCTCTTCCTCTTTTAGTGCAGTCACTGCGGCAACATTCCAAGTAGGACACACATTAACCTCGCCCTCATTCGGATTTTCTGCTAGCTTCAAACTTCTTTGGGAATCATATCAGAACAGACTCCAAGGGTAATTATTTTAAAACTTCATTTCCGCAAACCAGTGTTTATATCGCTGATTTTACAGGGCGCAGCATTAAATGTCATTAATGTGCATGAGTGTAGGAGATGTGACTAATAATAAGCTAAGACAACCAAGAGGCATGGACCGGGAGAGGGTACATCATAACAACTAATTGCGTGTCGACAGATTTTAGAGGTAGAAACTGTTTCATCTGAATAAGACGTAATTCATCTTTTAACCCAAAAGTCTTGTCGTTGAGATCGCGCTACAGAGGTCCTTTCATATGCATTCCAAATTATCAATATTATTTTTGGTGAATGTAGTAGGAACATAATGATGGCTTTAAATTTATACTTTAGAATTTACTGTTTTCTAATATTTAACTTTCGTTTTGTAAGCGCATTGTTCATCTAAACTGTATATTTTTAGGTGTTATTTTCTCATTGTGCATGGGATGTGAGGGTCTGTCGATGGCAATCAAACGTCCGGGACTATTCAAATCCTACAATAATACTAGGAATCATTCCTGGAATATTTCACTTAAGTATGCAAGCATCTATGTTCATGAGCAGTAATGTGTCCGCTTTCCGATCCAGAAAAGTATCTAAAGTAGTTCTTAAAAGTGCAAGCAAACATAACTTCGGTGATCTTGGCATCGTCTCTTAACCTGTATAAATTTCTTGATGATCTGGATCTATTTCCCTAGTTTTCCTGTCGTTGTTTAATGTTCCATTACAAGTTAAGGAACACTAAACAGTGTTTAATGTGGACGATCTATTGTCACACTGAATATCCCCCTCTCTTTTGCTCCTAGTTACGTCCACATCAATAAATGATGGAACGAAATCAAGAAACATACTAGAGCATTTAGGTTAAGGTGGGAATCACGTTTCATGAAAAAAAAAAAAATACACAAAATAACTTTGTGTACTTGTCTTTTGCCAAAACTATTTTTGTGTACAGCATTTTTCTGTTTTGTATATGTGGTGGTGTGTAAATCTGACGTATTTTGTACCTAGATATGATCTGTCATTCCTTAACTATACATACTGTAATTTTTGCATAATTTTAAAACTGTAATTTTGAATTTGCAAAAAATGAATTCAAAATTTTAAATTTGAAAAACACTTCGTGACTTTCAACAGAGAATTATATTTTGTTTTATTCGCTTTTCACAGATTAAGAAAATTTAGCATTTTCTTCAGATACTGCATGTGTGCTTTCTTGTCTCACATCTGGTTCTCTTTCTTTTAGGGCATTCCATGACGGACGAAGGAAAATATGCGAGCACCAAGATCCTCCTTACAAACGTCTCCATGGTTACCGCCAGAGAACCACGTGGTAGCAACTGGAACGTAACATGAGATGAGGCGTCCCTCTGAATACTGAGGGCAAGTCACGTCGCAATTCCGACGGCACACTTATTGACAGACAGAGTGGAACCGTCCTTCAGATACGCTTTGATGAAGAAGCAGGGGGATGATACAGAGCGAATACATGCGTTCTCAATAAAAGAGAGATTCTTTCTATCATTTTCATAAAGGAAAGAAAAGTATCCTCTATTGATTGTCAAGCCAAGTGACACACCCGCGGTCATTAGGATGGAAAAGTGATACTATCTGAACGCAGCGCGAGTTTTCAGTGCCTTATCTGAACCCTCATTAACACCTCTCTTCTGATGGCAGCATCCGAACTACTCATTTTTCTGTCAGCATCCGATATCAGCTAATCAGCGAATGTTAGCTGCAATTCCAATGCAATGAAAATATTTTCTGATTCGGATGGTGGAGAGCTGGGGCTTCCCTTCAATCTTGGCGTTGTCGGCAGCGACCACTCAACTTACAACAACGACTGTGACGGAATGCAGGTAACTACAGTCGAGACAACCCCCGCGATTATTGTAGAGTTTGCGCAGAACGGTCTTGGCGGGAACAAATCGATGGGTACTACCGACGTTGATGACCGACAGGCAGAGTCTGCACTTCACGCTGCTGCTAACGGAAACAGTTCCGAGGACTGCAGCAAGAAATCGCCAGAAGAGACGCTTCAGAAAGCGAGTAAATCTGACGATATTTTTCAACAATCCAACTGTATTCCCGTTGAAGGTCTGGAACCGGATGTGCGTAAGGAAACTGAAGGAGTCGGGGATGGAAAAATTGTGGAGACGGAAGAGAAGGAAAAAACACCGATAAACAACGATGAATCTGTTTCGAACCAAATGTCAGGTCATCATGTTGAAGAGCGAGAATTTATTCCTCAGTCAGACACCGATGAAGATATCGAACAATCGGATACGGCGCAGGGATGCGACACATTTTCGCCTACATCGGACATTCGATCATTAACAGACATCTTACATACGAAACAACTGAAGAACTCCGTGTTTGATAGTGAAAGTTATATGGAATCCACGCAGAATCTCCTTTCGTCGAATGTGGAAGAGAAAAGTCAATGTATATCCACTTCCTCTCCTGCAGACAACGAAACCAATCTAACAGAAGAGACATCTTGCAATGTCACCAGCGAAGAAGTATCAGAAGCGACGACAGTGGTAGAATTACAAGAACCTTTACAGACCGATCAGAATCAAAATGACAAAGGTAGGCAAGAATCGGAAAGCAAGTATGGAATTCAGTTTCCTGACGAGGACCAAGATGATTCTTCAAGTGCTTGTGTTAATCCATCCGAGGTAAGTGTTTGTGTAACAGAACCAGAAGAAGACAGAGACCTCCTGGACACCTCCTCAGACTGTTATCCTGAAAACAACTCTGCTGCAGCAATAACAACTAGTGGACCCAAATCCGTACTCAGGAAAAATTCTAGCTCGAAGAATATGAAGAGAAGAGTCACTTTTAATGAGTCGGTGACTGTGTATTGTGAAGGTACCGAAGTTCGCGAGGTAGCGCTGAAGATTAAGGAAACACCGCCGCCGTGTTACACGTATGATCCTCCAACGGAATATCAAGATTGGGAACCATTCGAACCACCAGCAGAATATAAAGATTTAGAGGCAGAATTAGCTGCACTACGCGAGAGAGAAGCTAACGGTGACGGTTCGTTCGTGCTGAGTTCTCTCGGGGCAGTGTTATTCGAGTGGTTCGATCCTCAAGGATTGGAAGAGGAGTGTGAGGAGTTCGTGGTACACTACAATAGTAATCGGAATATGGGGGAAGATGACTTGTATAGTTCGTCATTAGGCGACTCCGATGGCGACAATACAGAAGAAGAAGAAAATGATGATGATGAAAACAATCATCATCATCAGTATCAGGCAATGAGGAAAGATTATTTGGAGGAGCTAGCTAAAGAAATAAGCGAAGATACGACAGAGGATTTTTATCATTCGAGAGAAGAAAAAAACTCTGCAGTCTCCGATTTGAGCGTCGATAACATTCTGAAACACGACTCTGTCACAACTGAGAAAAAATCAGAATGCTTCGAAATCGAGTTGTCTCCGTCTCGACAGCCATCTTCGTCAGTCGCTCCAGTTTCCATAGCTGACCCCTTTCAGTCAACGACAAGCCAAGTTTCTATGTCGCCTCCTTTGAAAGAGTTGGTGATGACTGTGACTGGACGGCAGCCAAGAAATGATGACTGGGGAGTGGAGGTGAGTCCTTTGAACTCCGTCCAGGAGACAGACAGCGACTCTAGCGCCTCCTCTCAGGACACTATGATCATGATGACAACAGAGGAGAGCGAGCGGAACGAACAGCACATTCGGGACAGTTTTAAACGGTACGAAGACCTCCGGCGCCGTGTACTAGGAGAACAACTTCAGTTTGAAGGATGCGACAAGCTTCGAGTAGACGACATTGATATGTCCGATTCGTCCAGTGCCGAGGATTTCAAGTTGGATGGAGAGTGTGGCCGCAACGAGACCGAACTTGAAAGGACAAATTCATTTATTAGAAGGAGTATCGAAAATTCTGCGATTAGACGGAATCTTCTCCGAGGTGCCGAAGTAAAACGCCGTCAACCCAGGAGCAACAGTCGCCCTAAATCACCCACGCCATCCCGAGATTCCCTCATAGAGAAATTACGCTGGTTAACCGACACGACGGATGATGCCAAGGATCAGGTATCACCGGATGACAAATCCGAGGTCAATAAATTCCCTTTCGACGATAGTGCTGCTGATTCCATAACACTTTCTTCCGAAACAGGTCTAGTACAGCGCCCTCTAGTGAAGAAAAGGCCGGCTTCTTTGGAGTGCAATTTGGATGATACGGAACGTAGAGAGAGGTCTTCGCTAGCCGCTGTGTTTATCCCGAAGGATGTTCGAGAATGGAAAATTAATCCAGGACTTGCCAACAGGCATTTGACCTCATTTTCAGATAGCCACTCATCGTTGGGACAGTCGACAGAGATATTCTGTCCGGAAACTAGAGAGGAAAAGGAGAATCCCAGTATTAAGTCGTCGGATGTGTGTCTCCAAGCTAACAGCTCTGAAGGCGATGAACTGGAGCGTTTCGTGGAGCAATATCTAGACCGAATAGAACGAATTCGGAGACGATACAGCCTGACAGAAGAAAGTGATTTCGCTCTTGGATTCATCAGGCGACCGTCTGTGCGAGGAATACGACCGCGCTTCGGATCAACGACCGAAATTCTGAAGCAGATGCAGGCGCAGCTTCAGCCTCCGCTTTTGGCTAGTCCCGGAAATGTGAGAAGCCACATCACATGGCCTTACTTCGACACTGGCGAACGAACCCAGAGACTATTTCAAGGTCACGCGCAACCGATGTTAGCGAGAGTGCTGGAGGAGGATCCTGACTCTGATTCTCTTAACAGCGGGGAGAAAATGAAGGAACTAACCTACGGGTCGACATATGAGTGCAACCCGTATTTTCGAACTCGGAAAGGTAAAAGCGGTACGTCAGTAGGGGTTCATGTGCCGAAGAGCAGTTCGAGCACTTCCATTGCCTGCCCTTTTTTAAAGGACGAGAGAGGAGCACCAGAGGGAGCTAGCTCCTCTCCCAAAGTGTCTTCCGATTCTCTGTATCAGGGACTACCTTTCCACGAACCTCAGCCTACGAAACCGGAAATCTCTTCTAAAGAAGGTGTTATTTATTACGCTATGAAAGTGTGAAGGGTTCATATGTGTGTGTGCATCTTTAGTTTCGATCGGCGACATCCGAGCAGCCCGTCGCTGCATTCACAAAAGGAAAGTGCCCGGCGATGGCTTCCAAATAACATTTACACTTCGAAGAAACTCTTCGGTCATTTACGTGACTCGTCCATCATGTCCGAAGTTGTGTAAGTTCTGAATGTCAGCACGCTGTGATAAATATCCGTATCATCAAGAATCATTGTCGTTGGTACGTTTTTATGTGTTAGAGAGAGAGAGAGAGAGAGAGAGAGAGAGAGAGAGAGAGAGAGAGAGAGAGAGAGAGAGAGAGAGAGAGAGAGAGAGAGAAAGCGGTTTTAGTGTCTAACAGTGCATTTCAGAAGTGTCAATGGAAAACTAATTGAAATGTTTTCACATATATTTCCGCCAATTTCTATCTCTTTTATAAGTTAGTTGTAGATTTTTTTATTAATCGGAATTAATCCATAAATTTAAGTTTTAGATGCAGTAGCAGAATTCATATTGTATGATATTTTTTAAATGAAAACTTAATGATATTCTTATTTTCAAATTGTTTAGTGGATAGTGATGGATTTAGAAAACAGAAGGAAAAAAGAAAGTTTTAATGAAAGTATTCCGATTGGTACGCCATCTGCTCATTGTTGCAAACAATGTAAATAATATCTTAAATCCGAGTCCAATACTTTATTGACTTTATTGATTTTCGATTCATTTTAGAAATATTGTATTTAAGCAGCAGTCTGAAGGACTATGAGTATGTGCGCAAGCGCGCAATCAGTTCGTGACTGCGTGGATGTTATACTAGTCCCATAATTTTTAGTATAACTGAAACGTGTTGTAATTTTCTTTTGATGTTAGTAGGAATTTTCATGTGTTTAACGAAATTTTGTTTAATATAGATCACAGCTGCTTAATTTAGAGAAGAAAAAATGAGAAGGGATATAAGGGGATGTGTGTATGCGCACGCTCATGTAAGAGAACAGAGAGACAAATGTTTTTTTTTTGTTTTTGTTTTTTGATAGAGTTAAATCTCAAAGTAATAGCGTTTCTGACTATAAGGAACATCCTTATAATTCATAGTAACACCTTCTCAAATATAAAAACAATGCTGTTAAAGTAGTAATACAGTAGTCCAGAATATCACACAGTGATTCAACGCCACAAAAAAAATAATAAAATAAAATAAATAATTAAAGGAAGGAAAGGAAAACAATAACTAAATATTCCGACTGATCTTTCGTCCATCTAGCTTCTTTACTAATAAATATATATCAAGTTCTGAATATCTGAAATTGATAAGTGCAATTATGTAAATATGAGTAATATATGCCAGTTTTAATGTGCTGGACAGAGAAAAATTGTAAAACCACCAAAATCTCTGATAAAAATGAATTTTATAAAAGGCGCAATTAAGAGGTATTATACGTTTTAAAACTAAATGCCATAAAATATAAAATGAACCCCCCCCCCCCGTCCAAAAATTCCTTCATTTTTATGTGATTCTCATCCATAAACGTTTGTGAACTGATAGTACACTGTACCATAAGTGGAGTAACATTTTTTTTTTTAAATAATATTTTGTAATTTTTACCTAGTCAGGGGAACTCTTCTCTAGAGACCAAACACGGAACTTTTTCAAGTGATTTCAGGCCTCCAATAAGCGGGAAGGTAATGTCACACCGGATGATGAAATTCATCGAACCTGCAATCTGTTGATCGGTCAGCCAGCCCTTGTCTTTATTACTACAGAAAGTAAAGATAACTAAAAATGCTGTTACTAAATAATATGTAAAATATTAATTACGAATGGGTTTCCTGTTATAGGATGTGTAACCAAAATAAAATGGATAAAAATGGCAACTAGTTCATGACACAGGAAAGGATTGGTCTGCTTTTTTTTTTCATATTTATTTGTGTGTGTGTGTGTGTGTGTGTGTGTGTGTGTGTGTGTGTGTGTGTGTGTGTGTGTGTGTGTGTGTGTGTGTGTGTGTGTGTGTGTGTGTGTGTGTGTGTGTGATCTTTTAGAAAATGCAATCCTGTGTGGAATGTTTTGGATTACTTTCTGTATAAGGAAAAAAGAATAATTAATGTGAATAAACTTAGGATTGACGTGTTTGATTTCCGGCAGCCGATTATGAAGAGGTAACGAATATTTATGAACGCTGTAAATTTGATTAAATAATAAGAAGAAACATTTTAAACAGATTGGTTGGCATGAATCGAAAGTAATGCAATTACCAGGATGTGTTTGTTGTAGAAAATTTTGATGGATAGTGAATCGCTTCACCAAAGTTAACAAAGACTTCTGACTTTATTCTTAATGTATTTTGTGTCCTAACTGTCGTAGAATTTTATCACCGGGTGAATGGCGTTCAGTTCATTACCTGAAATTACGATATTTTCGACACAATTCGTTAAAAAAATGATGTTTTTGAACAAGGGAAAGGAAACAAATGTTTCAATTTTCATCATAAAATTAAATTTCCTCAAACTTTCGAAACTAAGGGACAAACTGATAAGCTAAAACATAACTACTGATTTGTTTCATTTTTTTCAAATATCTTAATTCAATAAAAACAAATTCGTAGTTATTAGCAAAAATATGGAGCCATTCTATTATAATTTGAAGAGTTAATTTTGTACTTTTGTTTAACAGAATGTCATTTTGAAACAAATTAAAGTAGGATTTAATGTCATGTTTATCCTTAGACAAAGTGATATGACATTACAGTCTATTTAATATATGTTTGCCTTCCTGTTAGCTCGTGGTTTGGAAGAAGGCACGTGTAATTAAGAATTCAGGTAAGGAGGTAAGAATGATTGGGCTAGTGTTTATAGCAGAATTTTATCTTTTATTTTTCTGTTTAAAACAATCGAGAAAAAGATAATCATTCCAAAAGCTGAAAGCTATTTGAAAATGAAAGTCGAAACTATTTTGAATATGTGGGTTTTTAAAGATTTTTTGCTTTCGCCCTTCCCTTCGTTCTGACGTTGGTTTGAGCAAATCATTGGAATCGCACTTCTTGACTATCATCAATGAGTCGGTGCCCTATTTAATTTTTAATAATTCTCTTTCGTTCTATATAAGCCATTGTGATCTATTGTGGACTACTCAGTTACCACATTAAAAGTATTTTTATGTTAAGAAAATAGAAACTTTACAAGAAAATCTTGGAATGCAGCATTCACTGATTTACTTTTATCACGTCTACAACGCGTGCGATTTAAAAAAAAAAAAAAAAAAAAAACATGTCATTTTGTAAGCTTCTGGCAGTTAATAATGTCTAGGTGACATTCACAAAGCAAAAATTTGGACAGTCATTACCATAATTAACACTTTGTATTTATCCATTCAAACGGTGCTTGAGTTCCTAAAACAAGGTCAACACAATAAAATACAGCATTCTGTGTAGAGCGGAAGTCTCTCTCTCTCTCTCATTTAAAATAATACAGAGCATGTGAAAAGTGTTTTATTCTGAAATTATTAGTGAAAAATGTCCTCTGAGATCATTTTTGCACTTTCTGTACAGAAATGAAACTTATAACGTCTAGATGTGAACAGAAATATACACAATGATTGCTGTATAAAACTAGACTCTTAAATAACTCTTTTCTTGGCAGTAAACAGTATCTTAATAAAGTTTCAGAGAGAGAGAGAGAGACTTCATGCTTGCAGAGCTGCCTCTTTTAAAAATAGTAAATACTATTTTCCAAAATAGTAAAAGAAAGACACTGAACTTTTCTTCGTAACAAGCATTACATGCTCCTGTCCATGCTACTAAAAATAGTCTCTATCAGGCACAAGCTAAACATGAAATTTACTTGTGCCTGACTGATGAGAGCAGAATGCAAGACCTGAACGGTGCCATTTAAATGACAAGCATTCTTTTAATCTTAATACGCCAGCTTAAATCTGAAGCAAGATCCGGTTATTATGCATTTAATTATTCAACGAAATTTGTCCTGTAACTCTTTTCATAACGGATATCAGCTGTTTGAATTGATGTAAAAGAATTACTTAAGTGCATGCGTATATTGAGATGATCAAATTAATTGATGATAAAGAAGAAGCAGTGAAGCGAACTCTAGCGGCAGTGAACTCTAAATAACAGTAAAATGCATACAATTTTTCAAGCGCCCAAGACAAAAAAATTCCAAGAAATACCATTAATTTGTTATTGTGATAGTCCCAAAGTGACCAATAATAGATAATAGGACCGGATTTAAGATATAACGCCCAAAGACCTTTTCTCATTTGCAGATACATAATAATTATTTAGACATAATATTCAGTTTACTTTATTTTTTGATATTTTTTTATATTATTGTATATTTATAATAATTTTAAATTATTATATAAATTTCAACTTTTAAAATTGTTATTTTAAATCGAATCATTTATATTAAAATGCTAACTTAAAAAACAAATAGATTTTTGGCATCTTAAGCAGTTACTGTTTACTTATGGGGCAAAAAAAAATTCAAAACAAATTATGATACAAATTATCAAGCAACTTACTTTAGATTTGAGAGTATTTATAACGAACGTCGTTCTTCAATTTCCCGAATAGCATAGCATTTACTGAATTCAAATTTTCTAGGCAAGTAAAATCCCCCCTTGAGAAAAAATTCCCAAGGATCAGGAATGATTTCTAAGTTGGTTGGTTTCCAGTTTTGAAAATTTTTCAGCTTTCTTTTCGTGTCGGGACAATATTTCCTTTTCCTTTAATAAAGGAATTTAGAAACCGAACAAAATGAACGAAATCAGATAATAAAAAGCAGACGATATACGATACATACTTTGTTACTGCGTAGATTGTGGTCTTATGAAACAACAAATAAATACAATAAAATCACTAAATAATGTCATTTAAAAATCACAATATTAAAAACGTGTTCTTTTTTTTTTATTTTCTTTGATAATTTTCGACTTTTAATTAAAAACACAGCAAAACCAAGTAAATTGAAACAGTCATAAATATGGGCTTATCACGTATAAGGGGGAAAAAAATCTACTCTGTACATCTGTTTTTCCTAACTTAAAATTTTGACGCTAGGAAGAATATTTCATCTCTGACGTAAAGACGTTGCTGGTTTAACTTGTTAAAATGTTACCGAAAATGCAAGCAGTTTTAAATTCACAGAATATTTTATATTTTAAATTAAATTAACAGAAATATGTACCAAATAAAAGTAGTTATTTATTAAGGATTTTCAGCCTTAAAATCAAAATATTTATTGACGATACAGATGTGGGCCTAAAAATAAAAATAAATTTGAACTGTTTCTCAGATGTGACAGTCTTAATTTTGCATCCTCCTTCTCCCACGCATAAGCACTCAGACGGCGCCATATACGCACAGCGCCAAGATATAAATGCAACGAATGATTTTCTTTCATATTGACGAAAAGAACTCTGCACATGAAACAAGCGAGTAGTGAGACTAAGAAGTGCAACACACAGCTGCTCTAACACAACAAACACTTTGTGAGAACAATTGAATTACAGGACGCTCAGAAATAAGAATAAAAGAAGAGGGGGAGCAGGAGGTGATGACGGAATATTTAAATCAAGATAAGAAAAATTGTTTCAAAGAGAGATCTCTTTGCCGGTTAACATTATACATCTATTTCTTATTTATACAATGATAAAAACTGTTGATGTGAAAATTGTTGATGTTTACATTATGGTGGCGTCATCATATTTCCGATTATCGGATAATAGTAAATCTGATGAGTAAACAGATATTGGTAGGTCGACTGTTGTTAAGGATTGTGATTAGCATTTTTTTTTTTTTTTCATTAAGATCCCTTATAAGGGATGTGCAGATTAAAATTATGTTTAAATTTTTAAATATAAAAATTAAAAAAAAAATTAAAAATAGTTGTGATGAGTCGCTGTTTCAAAAATAAAACATTTTTATGCTAATTACATTAAAACAGCCTACAAAGCATCCAAAACTGCAATGAATTCGTTCTTGAGACCTTTAACGATTTCTTTCTGAATGAAATATTTACGATTTTATATGGAATTTAAATCTTTCCTTTAAATTTAATTAAGTTATTTTATACTAAATATAAGACTAATAAATCACTGGTGAATTATAAATATATAAATAAACATCATAGGTGAATTAAAAAATATAAATAAATAATTTCACAATTTTTCCTTTGTTCCGTAAGGAACGGCTTAACGTGCCGCACAATTGGTCACCAATGCTTTACAGAGCATGCGCCATCGCGCTTCCTTACTAAACTGATGTGATTTGAAGTTCGGTAACGGATGCCCTTATGGCAAACAAAGATGGTCACGGAAAGAACATTCTACAGAAAATGTTACTGATTAACTCATTTAGAGCGGGCATAACACGAGATAGCTGAGCGAAGAAAGTTGTCGGAAAATCCAAAACTAAAGACATTTTTACTTTTGATTTTTTTAAAAATTATTTTGAAGAGACGCTTATACATTCTGAACTATAAACACGTCTATGCGCAAAAGAGAGTAGCTTCGTAGAGTTGACTGATATCATTGTTGATATTTTATACTGACCTTCATATCAACCGGAGAGATTAAATAGTTTAAGCATTTTATGAAAGCAAATGCGACTTGGAAATTAATTTTATATCATTCCATTTATCACGATTTTTTTTTCTATGTGCCCGTTCCGTTCTCCATCTATGAATGACTCATAACCTTTATTGGTCCAATATCTTTAGGATACTTGACTGTATTCTTTGCAGGACAAAATGATCAATTACGATTCAGAGAATAAAGATTTTCGAGTCAAACACCAAATTTCACACTGATAATTTTGCACACCAATGATTTCGTTCATTTCGTTAAATATGCAACAAAGATCTGCAAAGGGTAGCGGTTCACTAGCCAGGAACATTTCCATTTACGAACTACAAAAACATAAGTAGCCTTTGGAAACGTGTTTTGACACCTGAAGCCTTGGTAATCTTTCCACTGCTGTAGTTGACTTCTTAAACCCGCACGACCATGTTAAAACTGGATGACTCAGTTTTAAGATTTCGTTTAGCGAATCATCCTTATATAATGTCACACTTTAGGAAAAGAAAGATGTTGATGTTAGAAAGAAAGAAAGAAAAAGAATGATGTTACGTTCATAATAATAATAATAATAATAATAATAATAATAAAAGAATTTTCTTAGAAGAATCTGATTTTCAAATAAAAAACGTAATGAGGTAACACATTTCAATCGTAATGACGTTGTGCATAAATTGGAAAAATTATAAATATAAACAGCATTTAATGATTATATTGTGATTTCAAAATGTGATAGTGTAATTATTATTATCTATAAGTATAGAAGTTGCAAGAAAACCGCGCAGTTAGCCTAGTGGATTTGCGCTTCGCAACCATATGCTTCGGGAAGGAGTGTCCCAAGTTCGATTCCCTTTGTAGACGTGAGGAATTTGAGGATCTTTCTCAGGCATAGCCAAGTTAGCCGGTCTTGGGCGCGGTCAGTAGGGTTTTTTCCGCCAGTTTATCTGGCGTTTTTCATCCCGCAAACAGGCAAACCAGCCCCATGAACATACGCCTCTACAGTCAAAAATATATCCCCCCCAGCGGCAGACCAGGCGACGGGTCGGTTGGGAGTAGTACTAACAAAGAAGTCGCATCTAAAGTAACACGCGGACCCTGCATGGGAAGCGGGAATAACGCGTAGTAGAAGAAGATAGAGGTTATAAGAAAAAAATACTTCGAAATTTTAGAGACAAAAATGTCGTGTATTCATATAATTTTGTTTAAAAAAATGTGACCTTTAAAGATGAATGAGAGGAAGCGAAAAAAGTGTTCCCGAGGTCTGAAGTTCTGTAAAACTTACAACGGAAAAATAGATCAAAATATATTCCCCCCCCCCCCAAAAAAAGTGTGACATTATTAAAGAATGACCCTAAGTAGAATTCTGAGACTTTAACGCCTTGATGATTGACAAGGTTTGTTACAAGTCGGAACCCCAGGCAGGTTTGTTAATGGACCTCGGATAGGTCTACTGCAACTATTCAGTGCTATGTGATACACTCATTCTCTGTATCTATTCACTAACACAGTGTTTCTCAAACTTCAAATATCCGCGTACCCCTTCTTAAATTTTCATTATTACCCTTATCAAATAACAAATAAATAAATAAATAAAGTATATTTCATTGTAAATGTCATTTTATTTGAAATTAAAATGTCATTTTATATTTTTCTATTAAAAATAAATCACAAAAAATGTGATTTATTTTTAATAGAAAACGAAATTTGGAATAGGTTCCTTTTCATTTCCCGTCCATGAAAATCCGCATTTCAAGTAATTCATATCATACTTATGAAGATTTTTCATCTTCTTCCTAGTTGGTTCTCTAGAAATGTCAGACGACACACCCTTATCAATTTCATTTGATCCAGATGCAATATCAACATTTTCTTGTTGCTTACAGCTACTTGTATTTGCTATATTGCTCTGTTTTGTGGGTTTTATAAATCCAATCTTTAACCAATGATCCATACGTAAGAATTTGAAAGCTTAAAAAATTACCGTATTTACTCGAATATAACTCGCACTTTTTTCCAAAATTAAAGCTAAAAAATTGTGGTGCGAAATATGCGGGGATTTTCGGAAACTAAAGTTTTCAGGGAAAAAATTGCAAATGGTGTGACTTACCAAGAAGCGCCTAGTCGCTGTCCCTACTTTAGGCATCGAGAACAGTTTCCTTGTGTGCATCGTCAAAGTCATCTACCCAGATAGCTTCATCTTCTTTCCCATTATTTCAAGCAAAAATTACCAGTAAATTATAAGACTTGAGATATGTAGAGCAGCTATGAAGAAGTGCATATAATTGGTGCAGTATTAACAAAAGATCACGCGAACCAAAGACAAATTTACATTTCAGCAGTGGAGTTGAAATGCTAATTCTCTTTAACCGAATTCCATAATATCTGAAACACATTCACTACATATTTCTTAGTTTTAACACGTTCACGACTGGGTGGTGTCAAGGTGGAGTCTATACAGCAGTTTCTGTTGGAGGGGAGATGTGATTCATTAGCTAGTGCCGCTTTTATCCCAGTTGTCTCTAATTTCACTATTTGTTGAGAAATATAATGATTCCATGCGTTAATGATGCATAACCGAAAATATCCACGTACCCCCCAAAGACATTTTGCGTACCCCCAGGGGGGGGGTACGCATACCACACTTTTAGAAACACTGCACTAACAGAACAGTTATGCACACTATGATGAGTGTTGATGTTCACTGTGGCAGTGTATAGATTGCGAATTGCATATCTTTTCTTACTTTCCTCGTAATGCTATTTCTTAAAAGTGCTCAATGACAGAAACTCTTTCTTTACTAAATACTGTACTGTTTTTTATATTAAACTCAACCCTGTTTCTCTATCTGTCAAATGTTGTTTGAATAACAACCAACATCATTTTCATTTTGAGATGATAAAAGGTGGATCGCATTGCAAAATACGATGTAATGAATGAAATTTTATGCTTTTGATGTATACAGATTTAGTTTGCACGTGGATTGTTATAAAACAAAACGAAAAAATAAAAGAAAAACATTTTGTAGTTATATTAGGTCTCTGTAAAGTATGTTTTGCTGTATTGCGCTTTTGCAGGACAGAGAAGCCTTTGTTAAAAGTATATGAAATTACTGTACATAGATATAAATACCGCATATACTTGTATGTATACTATAATATATATGGAATGAATAAAATTATAGTTATATAACTGGTGTTGTAATGTACTTGTTTCATACGATGAATACACGATGTTGTTATATGACTATATAAGAGCCAAATAACAGAATTATACATTAACTTGTAAAAAATTACATTTATTATTATTACTTGAGACACATTTAAGGAGTCCAAGAACTCATCGAGGGGAGGTCACTCTACTCTCAACCCTCCATCTCCACTACTTAATCCGCCAAATGCACAGAACGCCACTATCATCATCATCATCATCTACACATAACGCAATCTATTGTCCATCATCCACCACTAGCATTTTTGTCTGCAAATTGCATGTGTTCTCATGATCGATTTGCCTGTACGCGGGGTGAAAAACAAGTTTCAGGGAGGAAAATCATGCTACTGCCTTATGATATCGGCTAGCTCACTATCAATTGAAAAACCCCACAAAAAATTCCCCTCGTTACAACGAGAATCGAACTGAGGTCTTTCCCAATAAAAGGGAGTAATGTGTACCGTTGTTCTTCCAATTGTGCTTCGGAACCGTTTAATGATTATGATTCACCTAGCAGTAATGAAAATTCGTGGAAGAGTGAGTGCTACATGCAAAACGAAAAACTCCTCATTGACCATAGCTAAATTTAGTTAACATTTTTATTTTTATTTAAATGTGCAAAGTAATTACCAAATTAGATAACGACAAAGCCAAAATCTATGTCGATTAAAAACGAAGGTTTTTTTTATGACTCCACCCATGAAAGGATGTAAACCTATAACATAATACATTAACGAATACAAAGTCATGTCGAACTTTTACGAAATCGGTACTTGACTAGGCCTGAGTATATTACCCAGACATTCAACCCTACTGAAAGTGATTACATAGGAATGAAATCTAGGTATAGATAGACATATGATTTCCACATCTCCCTCAGATAAAAGACAGTCCCTGCAGTAACAGGCAGAACTACGGGGGGGGGGTCTAATACTCTGAGGTGAGAAACCACTGATTCATAAGAATTCTCGAGTGTTTTGAGTGCGCCACCTCAAATATGATAACAGTATTCTAAGGTGGACTGGATTTCGGATTTATAAAGTATTAGGAGTTGAGCGAGTGAGTGTGTGTTTGTGTGTATGTGTGTGCGAGAGAGAGAGAGAGATCACAAAGTTTCTCGAATGCAAAAGGGGAATGGAGAGTATTGTTATCAGCAGAATTATATGTAGGATTTGTAGTTAAAAAGTCATTGATGTATAGGAGGAGCGCTGGAGAGAGAGTACAGAACTATAGAACATTCCAGAATCGATAAGGAAATCTAACGAGAGGGAGCTTTCCAGCATGACATGCAATGAATGACCAGAGATGAAACTGACAATTCATTCCTAAAGGTCAGGAGGGAGACCATGCGATGGTAGTTTGACAAGAAAGCTTCAATGCCAGACACAATTGGAAATGCCTTGGGAAATATCAAAAGCGATCACATGAGCTTCTTCAAATTTTTCTATGGCTAGTGTTCAAAGGTGAATAAGGTTAGCGAGGAAGTTGGGTATACTGTAGAACGAGAATGTCAGAATCCATATTGGTGATCACTAATAAACTTATAGTTGTTAAAGTAGGGAAAAAAGCTGGTTGTAATGATAATACTCTTAATACTCTATCACTTTCTAGAGTATTAAGGGGTGAACAAAGGGACGTTAATTTGATGGTTGATATTTCTGTCCTATTTTGGGGGGCTAGCTAGATAAACACTTGCTTTCATGTTATTACGTTGTCAGTTGGGTGTTACAGCTTATATGGGGGGGGGGGGGGTATACATGCAGCTAGATTTTAGCAAACTGGGTAAGTTTGCTAAAAACTGGAGGGACACCATCTAGACCAACAGACTAGTGGGGAATTTTCAGGTGTTCTTCTGATAAAAGTTCAAAGCGAGTAGACATTTGTGAACAGTTGTGAATTCCCCCCAAGCAACAGCCAGCCACATTGAGTGATGGAAAAGAATAAAAGACAACTGATAACGGATGTATGTTAATTATTTTTGATATTTCTTCCACACACGAGAGACGGAAGAGCCTATAGAAAACAAATGCTGAGTATGGGTAGGGTCAGGAGAAGAGTGATCTGTTGATCTTTTTCTTGAACTCTTGGAGATTGTATTCCTTTGGAAATGCTTCATGAGGAAGGCTGTTCACAGAAAAATAATGGAGTAGTATGTTCGGTGAGTATGTAGTTCGATTACAGGGATGGTGAGCAGCTGTTACTCGAGTTCCTGCACATCTGGATTATGTCTCCCATTTCTGCAGAAATGGGAGGCATAATGGATGCAAGTTCTGCTGAACAGTGGCCATGGAAAAATCTGTAGAAGAGTCACAATGCAGAAACTGATCTATGGGGAAAAACACTCTTTAGGAAGATCTTAGGTGCATCACCACCCCAAACACGTAAGCAGTATTCCAATGTTGATTGGATTTGTGATTCATATAGAGTAAGTGACTGTTCATTAGAGAAGTCCTGTCATCAGCAGAAAAGGATGCCAAGTTTTTTTTGGAAATTGATGAGGTTATAGAAGTGTATGATTGTGTCAAGACGGTTTGGAGTAAGAGTCAGTCTGAGAAAGATTTCGTCTTGACTGTTGAGATGAGTATTATCAAAAGTAAGCGGAGAAGATCTCAGGTCTGTTTTACAGGAAAACCAGCAAAACTGCATTTGGAAGCATTGAAATTGACTAGGTTGCTCTCACTACAATCAGAGATGATGTGATCATTTCAGGCACTTATTACAGATGATGTCGAAGTTTGAGATGTTTGAGCACTGCAAGGCTTGTCATATGAGTAGGATGAGTGGAGTGCGCTATCATCAGCAAAACTATGAATAGGGTGAACTCACAATGAGAGCAGGCTGTTTATATAAATAGGAAGAGGGTGAGTGAAATGACAGAGCCCTCAGGGACACCAGCATTGACAGGAAAGTCTGAGGAGAGAAAACACTTTCCACCATTACACCTAAGGATCAATCTGAGACAAAACTGGCGATCCATTTACACAAGAATGAAGACAGCTCAAATGATGGTTACTTGTTGAGAAGCCCTCAGTGCCACAACCTATCGCCTTGGCGATATTAAGAGCAATGGCAGAGGTTTCTCTAAACCTTTCCATGGAATGGGTCTAAAGGTGCGGGATGTAGACAAGTAGATCTCCTGTGAATCTAGATTGGCAAAGTTCATACTAGTGGCCACTAATTAGAAAGCAGTTATCCAGGTGTTGAAGATGGTAACCTTCTCTATTACTTTAGACAAACCTGATGTGAACACAATAGGTAGATAGCTTGATGGTAGACATTTATCTCCTTTTTGGGAACTGGTTGTATATGAGCTTTCTTTCATGCTAAAGCATATATGCAAGTTGAGCCCCATGTACACAAGTAGATCTCCTGTGAATCTAGATTGGCAAGGTCCATACTAGTGGCCACTAATTAGAAAGCAGTTCTCCAGGTGTTGAAGAAAATGACAGTTGGTAACCTTCTCTATTACTTTAGACAAAACTGATGTGAACACAATAGGTCGATAGCTTGTTCCCAAAAAGGACATTTATCTCCTTTTTGGGAACTGGTTGTATATGAGTTTTTCTTTCATGCTAAAGCATATATGAAAGTTGAGCACAGTTTAGTGAATAGATGACAGAGAAATATTAGTTCAGGAGCACATCTCTTGAACACAATGAGTGGGATTCAATCAGGTCCTGCTGCCTTTGTGGTATCCAAATTATTGAAGGTTCTTCAGATGTCTCCAGCAGATCACAGGAGGAATGAGATGCAATGTTCTAGGCAAAGAGGAAGGTAATTTCCCATGGTCGTCTATATAGGTGTCGAAGAGAAGAATGAAGCTATCAGCCTTGTTTTTAGGTGTTACAATGCAACCGTTAGAGTGAGATAGGCGGTAGCACAGATGGACAAAATTGCGCACAACAGATTTGGCTAGAGACCACAAGGCGCGACTACCAGTGGCACAAGCTGCGATTTTTCTACATTTATCCTTGTTGAATTTAGACTTTGCTCTTTTAATGGCGGCTTTACAAGTGTCGAGGATAACTGTTGGAAGCTGGTGTTTTGGTCTCTAGCCACTTGTGAAAGGCTGTTTACTTTTCTTGGACAGCCCTGAATTAGAAAATTTGGATAGAATGATGAATGAAAGTTTCCATTCCAATATGGATTATTTCTGTAACAAGATCACGACAGGTATCCGGATCTGAACAATGAAAACAGTAGTCTAGCCTGTAAAGGAGAAATCACATAGGTGCTCCCATTTGGCATTATAATGCCAGAGCATGTGAGGTTGTGAATGTCCGAAGGAAGAACGTTCCATCAGATACGAAATCTGGATGAGATTGTGGTCTGAATTACCAAGAGGAGAAGTCATTCACCAGAACAAAGTATCTGGAAGGAGACTAGATAAGAAGAGATCCAGAGTATTGGATGAGTTAAGGGGATTGTCGGGAATTCTGGTAAGGAAATGAAAGATCAGTGAAATTTGAAAAAAGTATTCAATTAGAATTGTGAACATTGAAATGGCCAATAAGGATGACTTCACTATTTGGTAATTTTGACTGAATGAAATCAATCTTTGAAGATAGGAAGTCAAAGAGGTCAGAATGATTTTCAGAATTGGGAGAACGGTAGAGGCGGCAGATGAATGAAACAAAATGTGGCAAAGAAATTTTGAGGTCAGGCATCCTTCTGCTAGAAATATCAAAACGCACAAAAGTATAAGAACTTTGAGGCTACAGAGTGATATCCACAGTGCAAAAGTAGGCAACTATGTTACGAGGCTTAAAGAGCTCGTGAAACATTCTAGTGCATAAATAGTTTATTATCAATAATCAATTAATCATAGAAATAATTTTATGTAGCCTCTGTCTTCACTTTCAGTAAAAAAAAAAATTTAAATAAAAATAAAAAATATTACAGTATCACCTAAACAAAGTATACTAGTTTTAAAATGATCTAGTGCAACTTAACTGTTTTTCATAAAAAAAAAGATTATAAATACAGTGTAGCTACAAATTATGACCTCTCTGCAGCTGGCTTTCAATGGTCTTCTTGAGAGAATGGGTTAGACTGCCATGCGTTTTGCCATTTGGACAAAAGTTCTTGAATTTCCTCGATTCCCACTGCAAGGTTAGTATGGAATTTACACTATACGAACAGTAATGATATAATTATTATCAGTTATATTATATTACTAAAAGCTATGAAACAATTCAATATCATATTCCCGATTTAGCAGATCTCTGGTACACGCAAAGCAGGGAGTTCCTCACAGAAACTCAGATTTTTAACTAAACATTTAAGTAGGGTTTGCTGTACTCCATGATATAGCAGGAAACTCAGCTGTTGGTGATGGCTAAGGGTAGAAGTGAGCTACCCACCGATTCCAGTTAGTTAGGACTAAAACAGCTCCTCTATTCTCTTGGAGAATATAACGGTTTTAGACTATTTATTTATTTTTAATAAATAAATCTATTCAAAACGCTATGTATTTTTAAACAGTTGAATATTATTTCATCCCACAGAATGCAGAATACCGAATCTTGAATAACCTTTTATTATTTTTTTTTTTACTTTTGCCTTATATGACTTAAAGTATTTTTGTAACATTCAATTGTACTCTGTGTCACTCTCCTACTTCGCTAAATCATTCTTATCCCCAAAGCCGGATTTAATTTTTTTTTAAATTCTTAATGACCACAGTTCCAACTAGCTTTATTTTAATCTACTTTCCAACTCATCCAGTACTACTCATCTTTTCTTGACCAGTTGTTTTTCTAAATATATTGTAGAGGTCACCATACCTTTTCTTTTTAAATACAAACCTTTATAAATCCAAGGCGCTATAGAAGCTTTTACCGACAGCCATATCCTTTGTGAGACTCGAATTCACTATCTGCTGGTTGGAAAGCGGGTGTGCTATCTACTTGGCCAACCAGGCCGACTTAACTGATGTCATAATTTCTATAACTCTAATCATTTACCAAAAATTATCCTTGTTGCTATACAGGCCTTCAGAAATTCCGATTTCATTCTAGTTTCCAAGTGTGCCGAGGCAGTCAATTATTTTATTTTTTTATATGGTTTCCGGGAAACCTGAGTAAGATTATAAACAAACTGTACATTACGAGTAATATGGTGGATGGACTTTGTTATATTTTTACATGATCCGGAAAGAAACCAAACAGATGTTTCAAGGTTCACTTCAGACCTTCAACAAGATGTGCAGTGGTCTCTTACTGGGAGAGACCACTGCACACTTGGCATTATTCTCCTTCACTTCTGTATAGATGACTAATGCATATTACCATCGGCCATATCTGAAACGGTGCACTACATACCTCCCATATCTACCTTTTGCCAGAAAGACAGTAGAATAATCTTGAATAATCTAAATATCAAAAAAATCTACTAGTGCTGTCTCTCCAATAGTATCTAAAAGTGGTGCCCCAAAACTAACACCCATCCTATATGATCTTAATACTCATCTGATATCCCCACAGAACGATGGGAAGCAAGTTCCTAATCCGACGTTCTCTAAAATAAAAACCAATACAAATAACTATTAAGCATTTCACTACGTGAAGGATCGCTAGTTAATCAATGACCACCAGTAATAATTCTGTTATATACTAGATTTACAGTCAATTTCTTCGTTTATTGCATTCTTTATGATTATAAAGAGACGCTTTTGGACTTGATATTTAGAACGCATTTGATACAGTAACCCAGATTTTTTTCTCAGATCGTTCAGTGTATCATGGTGGATGGCTTTATTCTTTCCAGATTTCTCTACTAATGCGAATATGCTCCAGATTGTTTGATTACTAATTTGACAAATCTTACAATGTGTTTGAACATTCCAAGCTTCAAGATCTGTAACCAATGCCTTGAACCCTGTTCTCTATACTATTCAATAGCAAGTAGCCACTTTCAGTGCTATCACCATATAGCCCTGTGTTTCTTTCTCGGACAAATGATCTTACTTTACCTTTGCTAATACCCAGTTCGCAAGATAAGACAAGAGAGTAGACTGGACCCCCTCTCTTTCTTCTTCGGCTGACATTTATCGCTAGCCTTTCTTGGCTCAAATACACTCTAGTAGATTCTTCAACATCCAAAAAATTTGGCGTTCTTTCAGTTCAAAATGTTACTTTCACCTGTCTAGTTATTAATTCTGCACAAATGACAATTCTATCGAACCTTGAAAATCTTACACATTTGGGATTTGGTTGGGTATTTAGAATTATTGCAGAAATAGCTAAGGATTTTTGAGGGCAGTGTGTTATGTTTGTTAATTGCACGTGTTTCGTCTGGCCACTTTGTGTTCAGGTTGAAAACCCATTTTCCGAAAGCAAAACCTTTCCTGTTTTGTATGTTTTACTAATCCGTTTACAGAAGGAAAACTTTCGTATGAGATCTGTTACTCATTGAATGATGCACCTCAATTTGGCTAATCATGGTCCTTTCCTCACAATCTCCAACCACTACTTCACAGGTAGTCTTGTTTATGAATTTTCAACATATGTTCAAGAGCATTGCTCCACTGCACCTCCCTTCCCTTTCTAATGAGCCTGCAATAACACAAACTGCCACCTAACATCCATGTAGAGTTCAAATGCTAACCCACCGAATCTGATTTTACCTGCTCCTCCTCTTTCATTCCATCATTTTCTATTCCCCATCCCTTATTCACAGATGCACTATTATTTTACTGCACTTTCCGAAATTTTTCCGGTATTTGGGATGGAAAATAAATCCTCAATTCTCAAATGTCTCTAAGTAAGCAGACCCAACTCTTTTTTGTCCCAGCTTTTGGAAGGCAGCTACTCTCCACTTTAGTCATCATTAATTATTCAGGTTACCTTTATAGAAGTTTGTAGGCTTTAGGGTGCAAGAATACAGCGGATAACTGCTGCCGCTTTGTGTCCCTAACTCATATTAGTCTGAAATAATGCCTTCTTTAGTCAGTTTTTCTGATTTGAGGAGGGGAGAGTCCCTAGTCCCTATTGCCTGTGATCGATTAACTCGGCAACTGTTTGAAAAATATAAACTTAGAAAAAGTTATTCCAGTTAGCGACTAGAATCGAACGAAAAAAAACGGTCTTTTTCGAACAATGCTATATCAGTAATCAGTAACTGACGGTAAATTCCACAATTGTGGAAGTTAAAATCTGTTACACAAGCACGCATCAAGATTATTAACACTCAACAAAACTAGAGCTCATTCCTCAATGTGGGAACACTTTTTTTTTTTGGTAATGTTATACCTTATTTCTCTCATAAATTGCCAAATAAGTTTATTTATATGCTCATCTCGACAAATTTTTAGTGGTATCTCTCCTCTGAAAAATCGAACTTGTTCCTAAGAAAATTAACTTCCCTCAGGAAAACAAAATGCTCATATTCTAGATACCCTCTCCTGAAGGGTGATATCATTAGAGATGTATTTTTTTTTTTTAAATGTGAATCCAACCCACGAAATGTAAACGTGCAGTTAGGCAGGGCTGGTGGCGTGTGCGAAGTGTGCAACATACACAGGCGCCTAAAAAGATGTCAAAAAATATGAGATAAGAGTTTAAACGAACAACGAATAGTACATATAATTATGAATGTACGTCTTCTTCTGTTCGGGCCCCTTCAGATCTCCCGGAAACGAACAAATAAATTCTGAAATTGTATCCTGGACCCGATTATATCACTTAATTTTTGATAAAAATTTACGAAAATATACCTAAAATAGTTCTTTATTTTTTGATGTATCATAAATCAACTTATGATTAATTGTTGAGTTCCGTGTAAAAAAAAAAAAATTGTATAAGCAGGACTAATCCGTAGATAAAGCGGTTTTCATTTCCTGTTCGTTTTATTCACAGTTTATTCAAAAAAAAAAAAAAAAAACTTTTTTGGAAAGGCGCAGAACATTAATCGCACACACAAGAAAAATACTAGGCGCCGGCGCTCCGTGTAGTACATATGTTATATCCACAAATGGAAAATTTCTTGATGCAAGTTGCAGGTTTTGAGAATATGCTAGTTATGTTTCTGCAACATTTTCTTTTCTTTCTTTTTTTTTTTTTTTTTAAATATCCACTAAAGCCTTTCTTTCAGATATAAACGCTTTATGCCTATTTCTTTAAGGTGCTTGCTAACCATGGCTCTCAAATATTACGACACTACGAGTACTGAAGACACTAAGCTTCTGTGATTGTTGTTCGTCTAAATAAATAAAACCCGGTATAACAAACATAATCAACACTATTTTCTCTCTACTACTCTGTTACACACCAACGATGTACTTGTAGATGGTATGATGTCCGCTTACAAATCCTGAAAATCACAGACTAGATTATGATGGAATTACTCAGCATAACACGGATCACCAATGGGGCACGCACGTCACATTTCATCGCGATATCAACTATTCATCTCACAATGATTCGTTGGCTTATATTGTGTCCAAAACCAAAGCACGAACACTATTTCTGATGATTACAACCGCAAATTCAGACGAATTAGCTTCTGGCAATTTGTATAATTGGCGATTTCGAGTAACAGCAGGTATACATTTGAATTATCGAATCGCGCGCCAAAGTAATACTATACATGATAAAAGACAAAAGGCTGTGCTATGTGTTCGAAGGAAGCTCTTATCGTGAAGGAATAAAGTTGAAATCGTGGATGTCTTGTAATGTCTCAAAGATACCATCTACATGAGTTCACATTATTGGGAAATTTATTGGAAAGCTTGAAAGGCTGCAAATTTACTGATATTGCCAGAGTTTGGAATCTCACATAGCATTGTATCCAGGTTCATTGCAGCGTTTCAAACATGGTTTCAGTGGTGGTGTATCCATAAAAATTGGACAAGACACCAATGGGTTAATGTACTTTACAGATGAGTCGTTTTTCCTTCGATTCTAGACGACACTTGATCTGGCGTGAAAATAGTACTCGGTTCCACTCTAGGGGTTCTGGCACCTCAATGCAAAGTTGATAAATGATAGTATTAAAACGTGTTTTTATTCTATTTTTTCTACCCACTTCAGCAACCCCGACGTGTGTGTGCAGGAAAAAAGGAATATGACTGGCGAACGATAGTGCAAAGAAGTTCTTTGGCATCATGTTCGATTGTTCTGGTACTGTTGGCAGATTTCATTTTTATGGATGACGATGCTACACCACATCGTACACAATTAGTGGAGATAGATCTGGAGCCCGAGGATACTAATCGAATCAAGTGGCTAGCATGCTGCTCAGATCTCATTCCCATAGAACACGTTTCAAACGTAGTGGGAGCATTGCTGCTCGAAATTCCCCTCCAGAAAACAAAGCCTTATCCTTGCTCTGAGGGAGGAGTGGGCCAGTTTGCCTAAGAACTCCCAGACCATTTGGTGCTATTGCATGACATTATGAGAGCTGCATTGCAGTTCGGGGTGGACATATTCCATGCTGAAATGTCACTCCACATAGTTTTCTGGAAGCTCTGTACATTCCTGCGACTATAATGATGAAAATTTTTTCATATATAGACAAAAATGTAGTTTGTCCTTAGCTTTTAGACAACAGTGTATTTTATTCAGATATATGTGTGTGGTGATTCCTACTTAACATTTCCTTGACTCATACATAATATTGAACAGATTTGATTTTGTAAAAACCCTGCATATAGTTTAATTCTTTATATGCCTTTGGGCTATAATTTTATTAGGGATTATTATTATGAAACATTTACATTGCAAAAAAACACTTAACAGGCTATTAGATATAACTTGGTGCCATAACAAAAATGAAACTAGATTTGCACAGATATACAGATATATTCTGTACAGATGTACAGAAAAATAACTTCTTTTTCAGAGTGACTTACCATATTACGATACTCGAATACAATATTCCATGATTAGTTTTTGATTAACGACTTCTAAATTCTATGATCTCTTTGAATTCAGATTTGATCAGTTCTTACATTTTGATCCTCTAAAGTTCTCTGAACTGCATCAATCCATCTATATTTCAGTCTTTCTTACCTACACTCTTCTAACAACAGTTTCTCTAATCTTTCATCTTCCCATTAGCACTGTTACTGTTGAATATTAAAAATATACATTTCTCTGATATTTTTGATGCACTTTTTTCTAAGGTTTGCAGTTTTGTGCATTTAGTGCTAGACAAAATGCAATGATTCTAACATTATGGCCTTTAAGGATCAATTTTGCCAAATTCTTTTGGTGGTTAAAAATCAGTTTCCCTCATGACAGAACGGGAAAAAAAATCTAACTTTGAAATTAGCTGGAAAATCAACTTAGGAAAAGTCCCTCCAATCAGTACGTAGAATCAAATCTAATACATATTTCTGCAAACCCAGCATAAAAGAAGTTATGCTATGCATACATCAATCTATTTTTAATACTTTCAGAGATTTAAAATTGTCCTTCAGTGGTATTCAGAGGTTTTTACTGTATCAAACTGAATTCATATATGATTAATAAAAAAAATAATTGTATAAGCAAACAAGCATTTCAACAGAAATGAAATGATCTGAATATAATCACAATTTTCCTATATTTATGAAACCTTTTTTTCTTCCATTAGGCAATTTAAACAACTAATACTTACTCTAATAAATTTAGTTTAATCCTTTATCCAAGTGTGAGCAAACAAAGTTTGTACCTGAAACTATCTTCAGGACTGGGGTAAGATGGTACAACACCAGGCAACTCTTTGCGAAGGTGGAGCAAGCTTACATCACTGCTATCTCAGTATCTCCCATAAAGCAAAACACATCTCCTTGCAGATATGTATAATGTTACGCATTAAGGGAAGGGCCACTACCCAGACTAGTTTCGACCTTTATTGAGGTCTCTTCAGTGGGAGCCAGGCCCAAGTGAAGATACCAGGCAGAAGCATTAGCAAGGTTATCTCTACCTATAGGAGTTTCCAAACGGTGTGCCACCTTTTTAATAAATTACTCTGGATTTAGAGAAAGAGTTGAAAGTTTATTTTTCACTTGGTTAGACTATAATAAATTTAGTTTAATCCTTTATCCAAGTGTGAGCAAACAAAGTTTGCACCTGAAAGTATCTTCAGGAGTGGGGTAAGGTGGTACAACACCAGGGCAACTCCTTGCAAAGGTGGACCAAGCTAACATCACTCCTCTCTGAGTTGCCATAAATGGCAACTCTGAGAGAGGAGTGATGTTAGCTTTATCCAAGTGTGAGCAAAATTTGTTTGCTCACACTTGGATAAAGGATTAAACTAAATTTATTATAGTCTAACCAAGTGAAAAATTAACTTTCAACATCTTTCTCTAAATCCAGAGTAATTTATTAAAAAGGTGGCACACCATTTGGCAACTCCTATAGGTAGAGATGATCCTGCTAATGCTTCTGGTTGGTATCTCCACTTGGGCCTGGCTCCCACAGAAGAGACCTCAATAAAGGTCGAAGCCTGGCTCCCGCTGATGAGACCTCAATAAAGGTCGAAACCAGTGGGGGCTATTATGAGTTCGCTCTCTTAAGGTTTTTGCCTTAAGGGAGCAATTCGAGTCTCCGGGGAAAGTGTTTTCCAGCCCTGCCCGGTGAGGGGCTTTGTTGGTGAATGCTTTTCTTTGGAATATGAGCAGTTCTGCTCGGTGGTGGGTGGAAGGCCATCACTGAGTGGAGCCAACGCTGATATGGACGGTCTTTCGCCCACAACTGAGTAGCCTAAGGATCGTCCGAATTTTTAGAGACGGCTTTACTTATTCATAAGGTCGAAACTAGTCTGGGTAGTGGCCCTTCCCTTAATGCATAGCATTAGACATATCCGCAAGGATGTGTTTTGCATTATGGGAGATACTGAGATAGGAGTGATGTTAGCTTGCTCCACCTTTGCAAGGACTTGTCCTGGTGTTGTACCACCTTACCCCAGTCCTGAAGATACTTTCAGACACAAACTTTGTTTACTCACACTTGGATAAAGGATTAAACTAAATTTATTATATTCTAACCAAGTGAAAAATAAACTTTCTCATCACTTGCCTTAATATACCATAATGCAAAGCCCATCTCCTTGCATAGCATTATGCATGTCTGCAAAGAGATGGGCTTTGCATTATGGGATACTAAAGCAAGTGATGAGAAGTAAATCCACCTTTGCCATGCATTGCCCCAGTCCTGAAGATACCTCAGGTGCAAACTTTGTTTGCTTACACTTGGATAAAGGATTAAACTAAACATAATTTATAGAATTATAAATTTCTATAAAACCAGGCTTCTAAAACCAAGTTAAAAAACTTCCAACATCCCTATCCTTTATCTGCAGGACATATTTTACCATCCAAAAGTGAGCCTTCATATGCTGCTACTAAGAGTAAAATTGTGAAGTAGTTCAGCGGAAATTAGGACAGGATTTCTCAGTGCACATCTGTGTGTACTATGGCACTTATGTACTACCACTAACATTCACATGTTGAGATATATACAGCATGTGGCAAAATATTATGCATATTAAAAAAAAATAATAACACTAATGTTCCTCTAACTTTTGAGACTGAGGGGCAGTCAATTTCTACTGTTAGCCAATCAGAGACAACTGGTGACTATCACATTCACTAGCGATGGGGGGGGGGTCATCTGCAATGAGTTTTCTGACTGATGGAAATACCCATGCAGTCAACTAGTGGACAATACTTTGAGAACTACTGTTTTAGATTTGACTACAATACAGAACAAACTATTAACATTTTTCATAAATCAAAAATTAGAAACCTGATAATTTTCAACAGACTACTATCTTTAACATCCAAAAGCAGCCACTCCATCTTGATTAATTTAAAACAAAAGTGGTTTACTGAGTAAATAATTTTAGAATATAAATTACCCACAACTCCTCAATAATAGTATTACAAAGACACATTCCTTAGCATCAATGCTTAACTCACTAATCACAGGTGGAACTGATTTAAAAAAAAAAGTTGATTTTTGGAGTTGTGCATTAACCAATCTGCTAGTTTTAAGTGAAAAATTGCATATATTTATTAAAAAAAAAAAAAATATTTATTGAACTCACTAATATTTTGCTGGTTTTTTACCCAGGGCACAATGATAACTGTGACAGGCACACAGCACTAAACAAAGTAATTGCAGAAACAATTTAAATTGTAACTGACACTTGATGTCCTTATATGATGTTCTCTATGGGTTGGATAGCTACAAAATTAATTTAGAGCAGTCCAAGCTATTAGGTCTTAAAATGACAGCCTTCCAGATCTTTAGTAAATTAATGCAACCATATTTGTTGAGTTTGGGAGAGTGCTTCATAGCTGATTCTAAAAATAGCCTCTCAGACCTGTAACAACTTCTATGTAATATATGTGAAGGAGCATCCAGAGTATGGTCTACTCATGACAGACCATCCCAAGTATGGTCTGTCATGGGTAGGAGGGATTGGGGGGGGGGATGCATGTAATATTTTATCTATTTTATGTGGGTTGTAGCCATATTTATTCATAGACCTAGGATCTTTGTGCTACTTACACTGTAAATAGCTACCACTCATAATGGTAGGTATTTACATAAACAATCACACCACCACCCTTTCCAATAATAGGGCATCCTCAAAACTTACTCACTGAGAACAGGGCTATTTGTTCAAATGACTCAGCACTGATACTGAGCTTTTGGGCCAATGGCTACAGTCTATATAAAATAGATAAAATATTACATGCACCCCCATCCCTCCTATACCCAACACACAGGATCACACCAAACCATTCCCGTTCCATACATTAAGGATGTGTGTGTGTATATATATATAACAAAAGCTCTTTGTAAATATGATCTCCTTACCACTTTAATTCAATCAGCTACTTTTTTTTTTATATGTTCCTCTAAAGATTGACTACATCCTCTTGAACATCCAGAAGTGTATAAAGTTCCATGCATCTGCAAGTTAGCCTACTTTGGACAGACTGGTAAATCAGTTAACATCTGATGGCAAGTTGGGATTGGCAAACCACATTCTGGATGCTCCTTCACATGGAATCAGATGGAGAAAAACATCTACATTATATTATATAGAAGTTGTTAAAGGTCTGAGAGGCTATTCTTAGAATCAACAATGAAGGCTCCCAACATCAACAAGTATGGTTGCATTAATTTATCTGAGATCTGGGAGTATATAATTTTAAGATCTAATAGCTGGACTGCTCTAAATTAACTTTGTTGCTATCCAACACCATGTAAGGACATTATGTGTCAGTTACAGAAACAATTTGAATTGTTTCTACAATTACTTGGTTTAGTGCTGTGTGCCTATCAGTTATCATTGTGCTCTGATGATGCTGGGTAGAAAACCAGCAAAATCTTAGTGAGTTTGATACCCCCCCCCCCATTGGTGTTGGTTATGCCTTTAAGCATTATTATGAGTAATGAACAACAACTAAGCCTTTCTTATGTACTACAGAAGTAATACTCTTTTTCTGAGTTAATATTACTAAGATTACAGATTATGCTATTAGGCTACAATATTTTAATTAACAGCAGAAGAAAATTAAAAATTAATACAACTGGAAACATTCAGGAATAATAAAGCATTGAAAAGACTCACGTATCCCATGGAAGGCTTCTAGAAATAAAACTAATTAGATGCAAAATCTTTCAGTCACATTGGTTGTGACATAGTTAGCTTAGATCTGTTCTTTGACAGCTCTTATTGATAAATTTACACCTACATTTATTGGCCTCAATAGTTATAGTCAAGTAGCAATGGTGGATATAACAAGATTGGAATAACTATCTTATTGAAGGCAAGAAGTGCATGAAAAAACAGCAGTATGTTAAGTCCTAGAGAATTTCTGGGTTATCTAAGCTCTGGCATATCTATAGTACAGTACGATAGGTTTCCAAATCCAGGATTGTCACAACAAATACTCAAACACATATTGGAATACTGAAACAAATTATGGTCTAAAAAATACAATATATCAGTGGAATTGCATGCCCATTTAAGTTAGATGTGCTGCTGTGTGGCTTATGCAACCCACATTACCAAAATTCACATCAATTTGACCATACGATTGCATTGTTATTGAGGTATGAAAAGTTTTATGAGAGCATAGCATATAGTGCTCATCTTAATTGGTCCAGTGCAATCAATTCTAAAATAACTTTGAATACTTTAATTTATCAATTAATATAATTTTAAATATGGAAAGCATAAATGTCAAATGAACAATAGCTATGCTTCACATGCACCATTTATATGAGAAGCACAGAGGGCTTATGCTTCATAGTGAGACATGAGTAATCTGAATTTTGATATGATTTTTAAATACAGCCATATAATAAGCACAGAAATCAGAAAAAAAAAAGTAATCACTTGGAAAATTATTTTTCTGGAATTTGCGAAAGTTCTGGAAGAAAAAAGGGACGTTCAGCATATTGTTAACATTTTCCCATTGTAAATATGGACCAAAAAAAGGTATAAATTATTTATAGAAAATTACTTGTCGATATCGGTGTCCTAAAACACATCAGTTCATACTTGATGCAAAACAGATAAAACTCTGAAAACAAAGACAGCATCTCATGACAAACAACAACGTTCAATTAGATTGGTTGACACAATAACTAATCACAGTCAATGATTTATGGATGGTATTGTCTCAGTGCCCACCCTGTTTCACCTTCTGGTTGGTTTAAAACCACTGGATTGCTAAGAATTTGACCTGCTGAACCATTTGTTCAAAGGGCTTAAAGTTGTCTGTATTTGTGATTGCACCCCAAGCTATTAACCTGAATGCAATGTTTAAGCGTTGAAAAGTGTCCTCTTCATGAAGCATTAGTATATTGTATTTAATTTTAGGAATCATGCAAAACCAGGAAGCAATTAGGGGATTCTTTAACAGGAATAAATGCAAAAATATAGTATCGGTGATAATGCTATTATGTGGGTATGCACCGCACACCCAGAATACACACCCCTGACATGTGTGTGTGTGTGTGTGTGTGTGTGTGTGTGTGTGTGTGTGTGTGTGTATGCATGGCAAAGGGGGGGGGGGTTCACAATGAATACAGAATCAATGAGTAAGCAACTGTTTCACATGCACTTTTTCACTAGTTTTTTTTTTTGAACTAGGATCTTTCTGAGGTTTACACTGAAAAATTGTCTCATAAGCAACACAGAATCTGATTGATCCACAGATGAATCACTTTAAAGGGGGAGGGAAATGCTGAAAATATGAGTATACTGAATAAGCAGATCACTAAAAACTGAATATATATTCAGAAGAATATGACTGAACATATTCTAAATATAGCTGACAGCGTGTAATTAATCACTTTCACTGCACTGCCTATGTAAAAGAAAATGCCGATAATGACACTAAGCTACTATAAATTGGTGCTGATAAAACTTAGAATAAAGTTTCAAGTATTGGTTTTGTATGATGAAAAGAATGCTCTTTTCACAGTTGCTGTGATTACAGGATATGCATGTGGTTCCCTGTAGTTAGCAAGTCCTTTTACAAATTAATCACTGAAGAAATGCCTATGACTCGACAATGACAATCTACAAAATTTTCCTATAATTTATTTTCATCCAAGATAAATAATATACAACAGAAAATTACATTTAAAAATTAAAACTTTTATAACTGATAAAAACAGTTCTTAAAATCTAGATTACAAACTATCTTCATTATATGAATTTCATGTACAATTCAACAGTTTACAGGAAATTTGCTTAGGAAATGTTTCTTCAAAAGACACTATAAAACTTGGTTATAATGCATATTATCATCCCCTTTTGAAATGCATATTTCACATTTTTTACTTAACACTGTACAATGTTCCAGGATTATGTACATTATTTTTGATTTTCATGATAACGGCAAAAGTCTCCTCCAGATAAAGATACTTGCCTGCACTTCTGTCCATCCTTTCTCTTACCAATACACAAACGTTTTGATGGTGTAGAATGTCGACTTGTACTATAATAAAATAAATGCATTTGTAATTTCAAAAAACATTTAGATGATTTTTCGGCATTACAGTGTTATAAAAAACAACTGAATATTAAAAAAAAAATTGTCTTCCATTATGTATTTTAAAATGAAGTGAACAGTAATCACAGCGAATGCAATAACAGATGTGTATATTCATTCATTTGTAACAACATTATCACAATGTTCTCCATAGAAATTATGACTTTTTTTTTCCCTATTGCAAACTGCATTTTTCATAGATCAGTTATCAAAAAATGCAGTGCTAATGCACCTTTAAAAACTTATAGTGTATAAAAGGAATAGAACTATAAATAAAAGGAATCAGATAAATAAAGGAACTACTGTGGAGACCAATACTACTCTGAACTTCCATTAAGTAATAAGATCAGTAGTGCAATACTGATAGTAGCATAAAAAGAATCAGCATTTCACTAATTCTCTTTATATTCCTCCCAACCCTCAGATGAAGATGCATACAGTGAATGTGGGTCTATTTTTTTTGAGAGAGAGATTTTCATCTTAGGTATAAGCTAGCATTTGCTACTTTCCTCCTTTATAATTTCATGCTAGCCTTTATATTCTTTCAAGAATAACAGTTTTTAGCACCACTATATTGTTGATGAAATATCATTGCATTACTTCAATGATGTAAATTAAAGATACCAAGAAATTATATACTTGGTTTAATCCGTTATCCAAGTGTAACCAAAAAGTTTGCACCTGAAGTATTTTCAGGACTGCAGCAACTCGTATAAAGAAGCTAATAATTTCACATCACATCATGTCTTATGGGGAATTATGGAAATACAAGCAGGACCAGAGGTCCATTTGCATTTTCATAATTCCCGATCATCATTTCACAAGGCATCCAAATATTGCCCTAACTAAGACCATCTCTATCTTATTTTTCATACTTCCACTACTCTTCTCATATTTTGGTAATTTATACCCTCAGTCCCAACATCTAATTCTCATTTCCCTAGCCTGACACATTCTCTTCCTCTCAGCATATTGCCATTCACTCAAATATCCATTTACAGTCAACAGATTTCACTTTCAAATTTATCCCATACTTCCACAAAATTCAAGACCACTCTTCCTACACATCCTAGTTATTATACTTCAGCAAAAAATTCACCCCTACTTCTCTCTCTCTCTCATTTTATGTCTTCAAGTTGCATTCAAAAACTAATTTTTCTTTTCCAGTCTGCTTCCTGTTTTCTTAATAGGACCCACAAAATATGCATCTACAGTTCATGAAATGGAGTTAAACCGAGGCTATTAAAAACATTTCACAACATATGACAAATTATACTGCAAAATCGACATTAGTGACATTTCATATATCAAGTTTTAGTGTCAATAAATTAATGCTGCATTAAAAAAAAATTAATAAATATTTGCCACAATTACTCTGAAGTATATATATATATATTTTTTTTTCTGACAGTAACATACATCTGTCCCATGTAGAAGTGACCAACATTTACTTTTAAGTAAGATAAAAATTAATATCACATTCAAAAGAAGAGCATGTAAGAAAATTTTTTAAATAATTAAAGTTTAGCAGCTTTCTCAGGTCAACTGTACTCAACTATACAAAAATTATTGAAGAAAAATTCAAACAATTCAAAAACAAGAACCAAACCTTGGAGTCTCAGTGGCAAGCTCTGATGAAAACAATGACTGATTCAGCCAGGGAGGCATGTGGTGGAGTTTGGTGGTAAGGCTTATGTATTGGCCTACTCATACCTGTACTTTAAGGAAATTACAGCATAGACTCCATTAGTCCACATTATGATTTCATTAAAAAATACTGTTATGTGATGAAGTAGTCTGCAAGGATAGAAAAATAAGGTGGACACAAGAAATTAAAGAAGCAGCTGTAGAAAAGCAGGAAGAATACCAAAAGTTCCCAGCAAATAAGTTGCCACGATGCTCTAAAACAGAGCACTGAAACTGTGTTCTGGAACTCCAGTGTTCATGAGAATCATCCAGGGATTCTGTGAGATTAATTTGAATTCAGGGATGTAAATAGATTATTTCTATTGCATCAAATAATTTAAAAAGTATCATTTTTGAATTGAGGTGCGAGGTGTCTACTGCCCATTCCCAGCATTAAAGTGTAATACCTAGTTGAGTGGTTTACCCATTCCTAGGTCAGCCAATCATAGATGCAAATGCAAAACATCAAAATAAGTGATGTAGAAAAGAAGAAAGCATACCAAATGTGGAGTATAAAGTGAAATCCAGTGACAGGAAGAATGCATAATGGGAACACAATTTATATCACAAGTCCAGATATTGCTCCCAACATTTTATTTACACACACATGAGAGTGGTCTGAAAAGTTCTCAGATGAAAAAGTTCTAACAATGAATTTATAATTGAAAAACGAATTTATAATTTCAAAATTATTTTTATTTTTCAACATTGTTCAGTGCCAATTGTTAAAACACTCCAAGCACTGTTCAGAGATTTTCATGCAAGTGCATTTTTGATCTTCTGTGAGCAAGCATGGCACCCTTCGCGTGCAAAGGTTTTTCATATGCAATTCTTAATGCAAAATATATCCTACACATTCTTTTGAAATGCCTATAGTCTCAGCAAAATCTTGAAGCAAAAGTGTTGTCTGTATCAATTGAAACGAATAAAATTGAATATCATGTGGTTATAAAATTCTTTGAAAAAGAAGGTTTAATGCCAAAAGAAATTCATTCTAAGTTCATAAAAGTTTATGGGCACTCTTCTCCTTCATTTTTGACAGTTAAGAAATGGGCTGTCGAGTTTAAACCTGGCCATACCAGCCTTGAAGATGATCCACATGAAGGACATCCAAAAAGTGTAACAACACCAGAAATCATTGATCAAGTGCATGATATTGTACTGAATGACCGGCGAGTCAAAGTGTGTGAAATTGCTGAGACTATAGGCATTTTCAAAAGAGCATGTAGGATATATTTTGCATGAAGAATTGCATATGAAAAAGCTTTGCACAAGATGGGTGCCACACTTGCTGTGAGCAAGCATGGCACCCATCATATGTATGTATGTACACACACACACACACACACACACACACACACACACACACACACACACACATGCGCATATACGAGGGTGATCTACACAAGGTGTAGATATTAAATAATGAGACTGGTGGCAAAAATGTGGTTTATTATTACAATTGTACGACTTAACTGTTATCTCCCTTCAACATACTTCCTCTATCTATACAGCATTGCATATGAATTTTCCATTGTTGGAAGCAGTGCTGCAAGTCATCAAGTGTTATCTGTTTCAGTAGTGCTGCAGTTTCTCCTTTATCTCATCCACTGACTGAAAATGGGTGCCCTTCAATGCAGATTTCAATTTTGGAAAAAAATAAAAGTGGAGCTGAGTCCGGCAAGTAAGGTGAATGGCCCAACACTGGGATCTTCTTATCAGCCAGATACTGCTTTACAGACAGTGCACTGTGGGATGTAGCGTTGTCCTGATGGAGAATCCAAGCGTTCTTCAACAGATTGGGTCTCTTCTTCCTAATTCATTGTCTCAACTTGGCCAGAACCTCAAGGTAATAGTTGGTTAACTGCCCGACCCTCTGGTACCCATTCAACTATTACCATACCATTGATATATATATATATATATATATATATATATATATATATATATATATATATATATAAATAAAAAAACGATCAGCATTGCCTTCAGTTTTGACTTGCTCATTCTTGCTTTTTTTCATTCTTGGTGACATGGGAGTTTTCCAGTGTTGGACCATCCACCTTACTCGCTGGACTTAGCTCCATGCAACTTTCAGGTTTTTCCAAAGTTGAAATCTGCAATCCGCATTGAAGGGCACCTATTTTCAGTCAGTGAATGAGGTAAAGGAGAAAATGGCAGCACTACTGAAGCAGATAACATCTGACTTGCAGCACTGCTTCCAACAATGGAAAATTCATTTGCAACGGTGCATAGATAGAGGAGGGGAGTATGTTGAAGAGGATAACAATTGAGTTGTTAACTGTAATAATAAACCACATTTTTGCAATCAGTCTCGTTATCTAATAGCTACACCTTGTGTGTGTGTGTGTGTGTGTGTGTGTGTGTGTGTGTGTGTGTGTGTGTGTGTGTGTGTGTGTGTGTGTGTGTGTATTTTAAACAGTTGTTGTTTAGCAGCTAAATGTGACAGTTCATTCTTATGATCACAATGAAATTGTAACATCTTCATATTAATTTATCAAACAGAATAAATTTTCCAATCGATGATAATTTAAAAAAATAATTAATAAATTTTAATAGATTTACCCTTCACTATGGGCCTTTGGTTAAAAATCAAACAACTTAAACAGAAAGCTGAACAAACAGAAGAAAAACATGAAAATTCTTCAGCAACATCTGCAATTGATTTACAATCAACTTCTGAAACTTCAGCATGCCAAACATCCATTTTGGAAAGTCTAAGGGGCCTATTAAAATACAGAAATTAAATGAAGTTGGTTCTAAAAAAAAAGGAAACACGATGAAAGCTACTTAAATTTTGGATATACTTGCGTAATGAAGATGAGCCAAACAGAGAATGTGTCAAATGTGAAAAATCCATAGTAGTCTGAATTCTGCAAAATTAAGAAGACATATGGAAAGTAACCACCCATATTGAAAGGCTTGAAATTTGAAACATTAAAATTTCAAGTGTAAATATGAAGAGCTCAAAAGCAAGAAAAATATTTTTCAAAGTTTATGTCAATCAATAATGAAAAATCGCTTGAAGTTTCCTACCTCATTAGTTATCATATTGCTAAAGAAGAGGAGGCATATACAATTGGAGAAAAATTAATAAAACTGTGCATCAAAGACTTAATTATCTGTAAGATTGGTGAGAAATATGTCAAAGAAACTGATAGGGTTATCCCCATCTTTGATATAACAGTTGCTAGATGCATTAGAGATATGTAACTTTATTGTGAGGTAATACTGTATGATTTAATATCTTGTTTAAAATTTTCTCCTCATGGTTTCATAATGCAATTAGATGAATCTTTGGGACATTGCTGGTTTGGCTATTTTGATCATTCTGGTACTATATTTTTAATTTAACTGTCCAAGAGCATATTCTTATGTGCTAGCCTCTTAAAGATAGATTTACTGGTGAAAACATTTTTGATGATATATATCATCAAAAATTTTACAAAAATTTTGGCATACCTTGCAAATATATTTTCAATTTTAAATGAAGTAAATATATTCCTCCAATGAACTAAAACTCATATATTTAAAGTAAATGATAACATAAATGCACTGGATTCTGAAATTCAATTTATGAATTTTGTATGTATGAAACAATGGCAAACTGTTTTGAAAAACCAAGCTACTTCTATATATATGGAGAAACATGGAATATCTTGGAAATCATTTTTCACATTAGTATCAACAAAGCCAAATCTTTATTGGGTACCAAGAAAGGAGTCATATCAAGAATAAAAACAATAGCTTCACATATTATGTTGATGCAGACAGCAAGGCGAATGTTCTCACTATGAAATGAATTCCAAAGAAATGAAAGATGTTTTAGATGACATTATGAAAATCATTAAATTTATCAAATTCTGGGAGCTAAACTCAAGATTATTCTCATTACTTTGCGAGAAGTTCTGTAGTTCTCACAAAATATCGCTCCTAGCAGAAGTACAACAACAGTTATCCAGAGGAAAAATTCTGAGTAGATATTATGACTTGGAAAAAAAAAAAAAAAAACTTAACTGAAACATGATTACTGCTCCAAATACATGAAAACATATGGATTCAGATTATGGCATACCTTGCAGATATATTTTCAATTTTAAATGAGGTAAATATATCCCTCCAAGGAACTAAATCTCATATATTTATTTAAAGTAAATGATAACATAAATGCACTGGATTCTGAAATTTGATTAATGAATTTCATATGTACAAAACAATGATATAAACTGTTTGCAAAACTAAGCTACTTCTTGATACTAAATGATTTGAATCTTCATAAAATTGTTCAAGAATATATAATATAATAGAGCATTTGATGAATCTGCAAGAATAGTTTCCGACACAGAATCATAGAATTGGATTAAAAACCCATTTGATCATTGTCACAGTGAAAATTTATCCAGGGAGAGAGCAATTAATTGATATATCTACAGATCTGACCTTAAAAATTAAGTATCAATGATGGGAAGAATTTCTTGATTTTTGGTCACAAATTTACACTGAATATCCTGAAGTGTCTGATCATGCCTTTTGTTACAACTTATTTATGTGAAAAGGCTTTTTCACATATACAGCAACAAAAACAAAACATAGGAATAAAATGATGCAGAACCAGAAATGCACTCACAACTGCAATCAATAAGACCAAACAATAATGTTCTTTGTGGAAATTAAACAAGCACATCCAAGTCATTAAACTGAAGTATGATTTTTCATATAATTTGTTAATCATGTTATAATAAAATTTATTTGTATGTATTTAGTGAATTTATTATTATTTAGTTATTAATTAATAAATGGGTTCATTAAAGCATTTATAAATAGTTTCTGTTTATATTGTATTAAATGTATTATTGCAACATTACTTGTAACATTTTGTTTAAGTATTACATGAAAAGTATTTATTAATGGGTTTTCAGACTGATTTTTCAGACTGATGGGTTTTCACTGATTTTCAGACTGAAAAGGGTTCCTCAGGTGTCTCAAGTTTGAAGACCACTACTCTAAAAGAATAGAGATCTAAGATATCTGTAAAGTAACTAAACAAAAAGTCATGGGACCTGATGGTGGCAAAATATTCTAGAGGCTACTGAAAAAGATAAAGAAATGGAGGAAAGAGTACTTACTGTAAAAGAAATCAAAGATGATAATGATTTCATGAAAACTGAAGATAAAGGTGTCTAGAATCATTACTTTGAAAGACAGTTAAACAAAACAACAGTGACAGAACAGTAGCATAAAATTTTCAAGAGGAAAGCAAACAGGAATACTTGAGGAAGAAAAAGTCATCAAAAACTTGAAATGTGGAAAGCCAGCTCAAGTAGATGACATTTGATCAGAAATGCTTAAATATGGAAGTATAAAAGTTTTGCAGTGCCTGCACTGTATAATTCAGAGTGCTTGGTGAGAAGGTCAAATTTCTGAAGACTGGAGTGAAGCTCTCAATTGCTCCCATCTATAAAAAAAGTGAATAAAGCTGAATGTTATAATTACAGAGGAATTTCTAAGTGTTCGCTTAATATTTATGCAAGCATACTTCAAAAGAGGCTGAGAAAAATTCTGGAAGGGAAACTTGGCGAAGCTGAGTTCAGTCCAAATAGAGGTTGTCAAGATTACATTTTCACTTTATGACAAATAGTGTTGAGAAATATTATAAACTTAGTTGCAAACAAAGTTTGCACCTGAAAGTATCTTCAGGACTGGGATAAGGTGGTACAACACTGGGAAACTCGTTGCAAAGGTGGAGCAAGCTAACATCACTCCTATCTCAGTATCTCCCATAATGCAAAACACATCTCCTTGCAGATATGTATAATGTTATGCATTAAGGGAAGGGCCACTACCCAGACTAGTTTCGACCTTTATTGAGGTCTCTTCAGTGGGAGCCAGGCCCAAGTGGAGATACCAGGCAGAAGCATTAGCAAGGTTATCTCTACCTATAGGAGTTTCCAAATGGTGTGGCACCTTTTTATTAAATTACTCTGGATTTAGAGAAAGATGTCGAAAGTTTATTTTTCACTTGGTTAGACTATAATAAATTTAGTTTAATCCTTTATCCAAGTGTGACAAATAAAGTTTGCACCTGAAAATATCTTCAGGACTGGGGGTGAGGTAGTACAACATCAGGCAACTTGTAGCAAAGGTGGACCAATCTAACATCACTCCTATCTCAGAGTTGCCATAAAGTGCTTAATGGCAACTCCTATAGGTAAAGATGACCTCGCCATTGCTTTTGCCTGGTATCTTCACTTGGGCCTGGCTCCCACTGAGGAGACATCAATAAAGGTCGAAACTACTCTGGGTAGTGGCCCTTCCCTTTAATGCATAACATTATACATATCCGCAAGGAGATGTGTTTTGCATTAAGGGAGACACTGAGATAGGAGTGATGTTAGCTTGCTCTATCTTTGCAATGAGTTGCCCAGTGTTGTACCACCTTACCCCAGTACTGAAGATACTTTCAGGCACAAACTTTCTTTGCTCACACTTGGATAAAGGATTAAACTAAATTTATTATAGTCTAACCAAGTGAAAAATAAACTTTCAAAGTGTTGAGAAATCATGGGAATATGACAACAATCTCTACTTAAGTTTTGTACATCTGGAAAAGGCATATGACAAGAGGCTCAGAGAAAAGATTCTCAAAACACTTCAATTATATGGGATAAATTGAACATGATATCGAGGAATACACAGTTTAAGTTGCAAGTTAGCAGTTAGAAGTGAAAGAAATACAGGAAGATATTTTGATATAAAATCAAGGGTAAAAGATAGTAACATTATCTCCACTCTTATTCATCATTATTATGAATGGCATTATAAAAGAAAGTGGCATTAAATCTGATATTAGAATCGTAGATGTCAAACTTAACTCTTTGCTTTTCGCAGCTGATGTTGAAATCCTGAACACACCCAATGTAAGGCTGAAAGAACTCTAAGTAAATTGAATTACAGATGTAACAAATTTGGCATGAAAATCAGCAATAAAAATACCAAAACTATGAAAATAAGCAGGAAGATAGGAAACTTCAGCTGCATGCTCAATGGAGTAAGAACAAGTAAAATATTTCAGCTATTTAGGCAGTTTTTAGTGAAGATGGAAAATTTCAAAATGGACAACAGGATAAGCAAAGCTTATTTAGCTAGTATAGTGGAGAGCTAACTGAATAAATTTATATGGAATAAGAGAGAAATTAGCTAAACCACCAAACTAGCAGTATACAAGACAGTGTTCAAACCAGTTTTAAGTTATGAATCTTAGTGTTGGGTTAGAAACAAAGTACTTGGTGGCTTTATTTCTGACCCAACTGTCTACTCTCATATCTGTTGTCTAGATTAGAAACCACAGATATGAGAGTTCTGAGAAAAATTAGGAATGAACAGATAGCATCAATGGCAGAATCATAATAAAAATTAAGACATTAGAAAGACCTGACATTGTTTACATTCAAGAATGTGTGAGCAGGGCTAATCTAAGGTGATATGGTCACTTAAATGGGAGAAGAAAGGTTGGAAAAACAAGCATTTGATGGCAGGAAAAAGGTCTGGATGAAGACCAAAGTCTAAGTGGATTGATTCATTCCAAAGTGCCTTAGAAAAATATAATGTTAGAGACAATAATAATGGAGTACTGACTACTTTGGAGGTAAACTGGTGATAAGAGATAAATAATGTAAACTTAATCATAGTGCTATCATTGTAACATGAACATCCCATGAGGATACACATCATGAAATTAAAGATGTTTTCTGTGAGCAAAAAGTTCTTTTGGGTCTGGTTCAAGGCTATTTTGGCTATGGATGTCACATGAAGCTCCTGTAAGATCAGCGATTTTTTTATTTATTTTTATCTGAAATCTCCATGGAGTCTCACGGAGAGGTTATAAATCGCCACCTTCTCTTAAATTTATTCACACTAGATGTACTCACTATCCCTAAAGGCAAACTATTTCACTCACTTACTGCTCTGTGAAAGAAAAACCTAGCTCTCATCCCTTTCTCGACTGCAAATAAACTTAACTTCTATGGGTGCCCAATGTTCTCTCCCCACCTTCCATATAACGAAAATTTTCATCAGATGATATATCCTATAATACCCATTCAGAAGTTCACAGACTCACATCACCCCCTCCCTTTTTCTTGTTAACCAGAGTCCATAATCCACATACTTGCGATCTGTCCTCATAATCTAAATCCCATAATCCAGATATAATCTTTGTAACTCTTCTTCTTCTTCGGGGGTCCCCCACGAGTTTGCTACAGGGTGAGTTGCCATAACGTAATGTCTTTAGAAGCCATCAAGTTCTGAAAAAAAAAAGTAAGGCTTTCAAAACCTTCACAAGAAACCACAAAAAAGCATTACACTCCCACACCTCCCCCATATCTTGAAAAACAGCTGGTCACAGCAATGAGACAATAGTCTGACAGAATCTTCCATGGCTTTAAAAATGCAGCAACTGCTTTTTGATATGAATCTGAGGTAAAAAAAGAAAAGGTGATCCAAGGAAGATGGTGAAATGCGTTTTATTATCCCATAAAGATGCCATATGATTCTAGAACCCATTCTCCTGCATTGCTTTCAATTCCAAGAAATCGGGGAGAAAAAAAAGTTAACTTTCTACTTCTTGTTTTCACAAGAAAACAAGCAAAAGCTAATGTAATACAACAAAGCTCAAATGGTGAAGTATATCTACAGCTGTTTTGGGATAAGCAACTGTAAACCTATATGACATAACAGATCAATACTATAATGCATATCATTTCTCTAGTTTATAATAATTGTAAACTGAATTCAGGAATCCTTTTGGCTGTGATGTTAGGTGTATTATGTTAAGGTCATAAGCTACACCAGAGTTATTATATACTTATACAATGTTTGGAAAGAAGTCAACAGATACTATAGTGTGAGGAATAAACAGCCATGGCAGTGACCTTAATAAGATGTAGGACTTTCTTTTGTTGCGATGACCAGCCATCCTATGGAGCATACTTTCCACAAGCATAGCATATCAACCAATGGGAATTTTAGACCATTCTTCTTGTAGGCAGAACGAAGTCCTGGACTGCTGTTGGGAAGACGTCCCTTGACTCGCCCAATGCTCCAGTTCATCCCACAAATGCTCAATATGGTTGAGATCAGGGCTCTGTGAAGGCAAGTCAAGTGTGGTGATGTTTGTCCACAAACCACACAGTTACAGCACCAGCCTTATGACATGGTGCCTGGGCCTGCTGAAAAAGACAATGGTCAGTACTGTAGAAATACCACAAAGCAGGAAGCACTGAATTGTCCCTCAATGTTCAGATAACTCTCACAGTTCAATGTTTGTGGCACTACAAACATAGGCCTGAGACCAAACCAGAAAAAAACAGGACCATAACATCACAAAGCCACCTTTGAATTTTACAGTTGGAGTTATGCAACTCTGGTAAGAGATCTTCACCAGGTATCCACCATGCTCACATTCGTCCATCTGCTTAGTAGAGAATGTTGAGTGATTCACTGCTCCATAACACAGCTTTCCAAGCTTCTCACTGTATATGCTCTTTGGGCCACTGAAGATGCATATTGGTTTGGGTAATGTGAGGATTGCATATTTGATCCTATCATGGAAACTTATATTGTGAGCCTCGGATCTGAATGTTTTTGTGCAGATCATGTTCCAGTCAATGCCAAAAACTTTGCATTCAAACTTGCCAGCCAACTAATGGCTGTTTTTACATATTATGGTCATGTCTGGAGAGTGTGGTGGGATGTCCACTGTGGATAGCACTTGCAGTCGACTCCCAGCGTTTCTACCTCAGTATGCTATCGGCGATTGTTGACCTGGGATGGTCCAATTTGTCAACAATTTGCTAAAAAAAATAGGCCTACAACATGGCATCCTATCATAATGCCTCTTTCAAACTCGGCCAGTTATTTTCTCATAGCCATTTCACCTGGACACAGTTGCACTGACTTAGGAGCATCATATTCCTCTAATTTATACCAGCTGCAAACATGTGACTCATTACATGGCACAATGCACCTTGCCCAATTACTTGTCAGTTGACTTCTTTTCAAGCAGTGTACATTAGCAATCTCAATAATGACAATATAAGCTTTGGGAGACTTAAGCAGTATTTGTACAAAAATAAATTGAGAAAGCTGAATTTATTAGCAATCACCTTCAAGCATTTCTCTGAGAATAAATAAAACATAAAAGAAACAAGATAAAAAGAAATAGCATAAGATTAATGTTGCATTAAAAATACAGAATTCTGCTAAAAAGGCAGGATGTCGGATTGAATTCCAATGGCATTGATGTCTGGTGAAGTTCTTAAGCAAAAGATGACTTTCAGCATGCACTGTAAAATCACACTTGCATACTGGAGACATATTTCCATTAATAAGTCCATGTTTGACATCTAAATCAAGCTTGCTGGTTATCTAAACCATAAGCTCACTCATAGGCTTACAGATTTACAGATTTTTTTGTGAGTGTGATAAGAAAGAGGAACAATGAAATTGAAAAATTCTTTTGATATTTACCTTCTGGCAGGTGAAGAATCATGATAGCTTGGCAGTAAAATATCTTCACCAAATATTAGGCTCCGAGAAACACCATCCACTTCAGCCTGAAACATGGCACAAAATCACGCAATTAAAAACTAGTTATGTTATGTTTTGTATCAATAAACTTAAGAGTGAGAGAATCTCACTTGATTTCAACTTGAGAAGAAATGGAGGGGAGGAAACTAAGTATATTTCTGAATCAACAGATTATACATAAAAATGATTTATCCCCTCTTTTTTTTTTTTTTAACTGATATTGTATCTACAGTAGCTGATACTATACTATCTACCAATAATTGTCTGGGACTCTAGCAATTAATGATTGATAGCAGCAGGCAAAAACCCTAATATCAGGTATGTCCATCTTTGGCTTTAATTACCTCCTGCACTCTTTGAGGGAGGCTTTCCACCAATGTGTGGTAGACATCAGGTGGAATTTGTCTCCATTCCACTGGCCATTCCTCCAAAGTAGCACTGAGTTCAGCAACAGATTAAGAATGTGCTGCTCTAGACCTCAATTGATGCTCCAATTCATCCCACAGGTGTTCAATTGGGTTGAGGTCAGGACTCCGCACAGGCAAGGGCAGTTGTTTAACACCAATCTCTTCATGCCAATTTCATAACAGCTGCAGCTTAGTGGTATTGTCATCTCGATAGTAACACGGATCTGTTCCATAAAAACTCCACAATGTAGGCAGCATCTGATTATCCAGAATATCAAGGTAATGATCTGCCTTCATGGAATCGCAGACAACGAGCTGTGGTGGTCCCACTCCAAACCAGCTTAATGCACTCCACACCATTACTCCTCCACCACCACCAAACTTTACTGTAGGTACAACACACTGTGGTAACAAGCATTCACCAGGCTGCCTCCACAATCACAACCTGCCATCAGACTGAAAACAAATGAACCTTGATTCATCGCTCCAGAGTACCGTTTTCCACTGGTCAATTGTCCAGTTCATATGCTCTTTGCACCAGGCCAGATGGGCTGCCTTCTTCATTGTTGTGACGTTTGTGTGCTACTGCTCTTCCATGGAAACCATAAATGGAGTTCTTTTCTTACAGTATTAGTGATCACCATGGTGCTACTGACACTCTGGAACTCATTACAGATGGTCTGTGTGATTGTAGCTGGTTTTTGCAGGCCATCCATTTTAGGGGATTTTCCTGAGTGTTTCCCTGCATTAGTGATGCCAGAATATCTCCATTTGTTGATCACATCGCCAACCATTGATTTTGGATGCTCCAGTTGCATGGCAATAGCACATATGGACATGCCACCAATGTGACACCACCCTCTCTCTCTCTCTCTTGAAGTTACTGAATTCATGTCATGTTGTCATACCACCTGTATTTAACTGCTACGATGAAATACTACTTCCTACCATCTGCAAACTGTTTTTTATGTTATTAACAAACCTTGGATGTTCCATAACTTCAAATAACAGGGCTGTCCAGACAATTATTGGTAGATAGTGTATAATGATGGATGATAGAGAAACTTAACTGAAAAAATGACTGTGTACTTCACCAAAATTATGCCCCATGGAAACCTTGTTAAAGATAACCTATCCTCTTACACCAATGTCTTATAATAATTAAATATTTTAATGAGATAGGCAAAAAATAAATATATTAAAAAACCCTTAAATATAGAACCAAATGGTAAAATTTCGGAAAGGATGAAAACATGAAAATTAGTTCCCTCTTTTATATGTATATCAAAAAGAACAACTAATTATAGCATGTAACTGGAGCGCACCTGCATACATTTTTCCATGTCAGCAACTTTTTATATTAACATAGGCTGCATCGTGACTGAGATTTATAAGCAGGCTACACTGAAGTTATTATATACTTATAAATTAGCAATCATTCAATGACAAAATATGCTTGGGAAGACAAGGAGTATTTGTGGAAAAATAAGTTGGATATCTGAAATTTTAAATCGTTTATAACAAAACATACAAGGTAAAGTGACTTGTTTTTAATAAACTATGAATATCAATTTACTAACATTTTTGCTATGCAACAATAATGACAAGAAGGTATTAAACGTAACCATGAATGTGAAATTTTAAAACAAGTAAATTAATGGAAAGAAATCTAACCCATAAATTACCTATCATAAGATAATTTATATATTATTACCTTATCATCCGAGTAGCATAAATACAAACATTATAAGAAAATTTCATGAAAAACATTAATGAGTACCATAGTATTTATTTTATTTTATTTTATTTTTGGGAGGGGGGGAGGGCAAAATCTACTTCATAGCAGTACCATTAATTCAAGCTGTCAAATGAAAATAGTCATCAGCCATTTGCAACTGAAATTTGTTTTTCATATGGTTCATGCATGAAAACATTTGTTCTCTAATATGTACTTGCAAACACACAATTATCATTGTGGCTAAGAAATGAAAGACCAGTACAGAATTCTGCTAGTCTTTTTGAAATATTTTTCCTATGCAAATCATTTAGTTATAAATGATTTCCAATTATAAATGATCAGGAACATCTTATATGTTGAGATTCAAGGCAAACAGATTTTGAAAGAGTCAAACTTCTTTCGAATGTTTGTGAAAATCACTTCAAAAACTCATTCTGAAATTAAATATTTTCTATAAATTTTGTTATTGGTATTAATACAGTCTTGTTCTCTTTTTTTCATTAGTTTCCAACATGTCAATTATGGAGTTTTTCTCCCTAATATATTACTTTTTAATAAGTTGAGTTCCATTTCAAATGCGTCGATCACTAAATTCATTGATCACTTAATTCATTTTTTAAGGAAAATATCAACAAAACAAGCTAACTGAAGAAGTCATTCGAAATAATCCCACAATTTTGGTAATTATTTGCACTTTTTGAAATGCATAATAATTAATTTCTAACAATTATAATAATTTTATATTATACAGATAGTATCTTTTTGTGATTAGCAGAAAATAGTGAAAAATAAATGGTAAATCAGCTGGTGTTGATAACATCAACCAGATATTCTCAAATTTCCATAGTTGCTAATATTCATTTTGAAGTTTCTAGGACAGAAAACTGTGTAAACACTGGAATGCAAATAAGTAATTTACTATCTAAAATTAATTCTTTACAGCCAACATTTTGCTAGCATTATCAGAGGCAATTTAACACCAACACCCTCAGTGAAGAGAAAAACTAAAATGACCTGGATTACAAGGGCAGCCATGTGCATGTATTGACTGCCCTTGTTATTAGGTTATTAATTTGTGTCTTTACTGAGGGTGTAATGTTAAATTGCCTCTGATAATGCTTAAGCTAGTGAAATGTCAGCTGTAAAAATAATTAATTTTAGATAGTAAATTGTTTATTTGCATTCCAGTGTCTACATATTTTCTGCTCCATAAATTTCGATATGAAAACAAGCTTAAATATTGGAGGAGCAATCAGAAGATCAAATTTAAGATTATTAGGGTGCAACTTTCATAGCAGCAATCAAAAAACAATGTGAGAATTACAGAGAATGTTCAATAGGAATTTTCCTATCGAATGTTTCATGTAAGATTTATGCAAGCATACTTGAAAACAGGCTAAGAAAAATTGTGGGAGGGGAATCATGGAGAAAAGTAAGCTGAATTCAGTCCAGACAAAGGTTGTCAGGATCAGATTTTCACTTTAAGACAAACACAGTTGAGAAATCATGGGAATATAATATCATCAAATTCCTGATATGTACCCTCAGGATATGATAGTACTGCATGAAAAAAGTTACACCATTACTAACTTTCTATCTACAATTTTCCTCCAAATCCATCTGTTACCTGTCAAGACTTCAACATTATCAGATCTAATATTTCTATCCTCTAAGGCACTTTTTACTGTATCAATCCACCTATATCTTGGTCTTCCTCTTGGTCTTTTTCCTGCCAACCTGGCAAACACTTGTTTTGTTAATCTTTCCTCTCCCATTCTTTTTAGGTGACCATACCACCTGAGATTAGCTCTGCTAACACATTCCTCGATGCTAACATTACGTTTTTTCCTAATATACTCGTTTTTAATATGATATTGCCACTGATGAAATCTGTTCACCCCTCTAATCTTTCTCAGGACTCTCAATATCTGTGGTCTCTAGTATTTGGTCAAGTGTTTTATTTCTAACCCAGCTCTTAGATCCATACGTTAAAACAGGTTTGAACACAGTCTTGTATACAGCTAATTTAGTGTTTTGACTAATTTCTCTCTTATTCCATATAATTTATTTGGTTGACTTCCTACCATACCAGCTTTGTTGATTCTGTTGTCTATTTCCCTATTTAATTTACGATCCTCACTAAACATCGTGCCTAAATAGCTTAAATGTTTCACTTGTTCTATAGGTTCTCCATTCACAATGCAGTTGATATTTTCAATGCTTCTGCCTATTTTCATTGTCTTTGTCTTGTTACTGCTGACCTTCATATCAAATCTATTACAAGAGTTATTCACTTTAGTCAAGGAATCTTGCAGAGTAAAGAGCTGAGTTAACATCTCCAATTTTGATATCAGGTTTAATATCACTTTCTTCATAATGTGATCCATATAGATAATAAATAACAGAGGGGATAATATACATCCTTGTCTGACACCAGATTTAACATAAAACCATCTTCCTGTACTTCCTTCAATTCTAATTGCTGATTTACAACTCAAATAAAGACTAAGTATTGCTTGATATAATGCTCCATTGACACCATACAACTGTAGCACTTTGAACAGCTTCTCTCTTGGCACCCTGTCATATCCTTTTTCCAGATCTACAAAACGTAAATACAGATCTTTGTTATATTCCCACAATTTCTCAACAATTTGTCGTAACGTGAAAATTTGAACCTGACAGCTTCTCTTCCACAATCCTTCTCAACCATTTCTCAAGTATACTAGAATAAATCTTACCAGGAACACTCAGCAGGAAATACTTCTGTAATTCTCATTCAGTTTTATTTCCCTTTTTTATATATGGGTACTATGAGAGCTCTACTGAAATCATCAGGAATTCGCCCCTTTGTCGCCTTCTGAACTATGCAGTGGAGCCACTGTAAGACATTTATACCTCCGTACTTGAGCATTTCTGGTCGAATATCATCTACTCCTGTTGCCTTTCCACATTTCAGGCTTTTTTTTTTTTTTCTACTTCAAGTATGGATATGTATTCCTGATTACATGTCTGTTAAGTGTTTATTACTACTGTGCTGTCATCACTGCTTGTTTCATTCAGCAATTACTCCATACATCAAGGATATCTTTTTCGTTCCTGTTTAATATTGAGATGGAGGTGGTGAGAGAAGACGTGCCTTGGACAATGTTGTATGCTGATGACATCATGCTGTGTGCAGAATCAAGAGAAGAAGTGACAGCTAAACCGGAAAGGTGGAGGAAACTACTGGAATAGAGAGGTATGAGACTGAGCAGAAGTAAGACAGTATATGTGTTGCAAAGTGGTGGCAGCCATGAGACAGATCTAGAGCTGGAAGGAAATGTCATTAGGAAGGTTAGGGACTTTAGTTACTTAGGAACAACACTGAAAGAGGATAGAGAGGCTGAGAAGGAAATGGGATGCAGGATACAAGCAGGAAGGAGGAAATGGAGAGAGAGAGAGAGAGAGAGAGAGAGAGAGAGAGAGAGATGGCTGGAGTGCTATGTGATAAGAGGGTGCCAATCAATCTAAAAGGCAAAATCTACAGGACAGTAGTGAGACCAGCTATGACACATGCTATGGAAACCATGGTCCTGAGGAAAAATAAAATCAGCAGGATGGAGGTAGCGGAAATGAGAATGCTTAGATGGATGTGCGGTGTGACCAGAAAGGATCGTCTGAGAAATGACCATTTAAGGGAAACGGTGAAAGTCACAAACTTAGTGGCAAAGATACAGGGAGAAAGGTTGAGATGATTCGGTTATGTGATGAGGAGGGAGGATGAATATGTGGGAAAAGGTCATGGATGTGCATGGGGGGGGGGGGGCAGCCAAAGAAGAGATGGAGGGAGCTGGTGAAGGAATTCTCAAGGATGAATAACTTGGATGTGGCTACAGATCAAGACAGGAGGATGTGGAGGAGATTCACTGAGAACAGCAACCCTACTTAAGTAGGACAAGCTTCAGAAGTTCAAGGATATCTTTTTCACCAGTTTTCATGTCACCTTTATCATCTCTAATTCCTTTAACAGCACTTTTCCCTTTATTTCTGAGCTTTTTCAACAACCTCCACAATATTTTGCCACCTTCTTGATATTTATTTTCTATGTTCTTACCAAAGTCTTCCCATGACTTTTGTTTAGCTAGTTTTACACAGTGTTTAGCTATCTTAAATTTGTCTCTGTATTCTTTAAGAGCACAAGCTGACTTATTTGGCAGGAACCTTTCATATGCTTTCTTCTTTTCCTTCACTGCCTCTTTAACTTCCTGTGTCCACCATGGAGTTCTAATTTTTCTATCCTTGCAGACAACTTCACCACATGCCTCTCTAGCTGAATTAATCAGGGCTTTCTTCAAGGCTTGCCACTGAATCTCCAAGGTTTGATTCCTGTTCTCAAACTCTTTCATTTTTTCTTCAATAATCTTTGTGTATTTCAGTCTGAGAGATGCTCAACTTTTAATAACTTTAAAACTTTCTTACACGTTATTCTTTTCAATATGAAATTCAATTTTATCCTGCTCAGGACTAAATAGTGATCACTTCCAATTTCAAATCCTCTGTATACTCTGGTGTCCTGAACCAGGGAGAAAACATCACTATCAACAATAACATAGTCAATGAGACTTTTCTTATTCCTTGCCTCTTCTCTCCATGTGAATTTGTGCACATTTTTATGTTGGAACATGGTGTTAGTAATAACCAGCCCATGTCCTAAGCAGAAATCCAACAGATATTTGCCATTATTATTAGCTTTGCTCTTTTCTCCAAATTTTCCCAAAACATTTTTGTATGTCTGACAATCACTTCCTACGCTGCTATTTAATCCCCAACAAGGACCAACTTTTCCTTTTTCATTGTGTCAGTAGCTTTCTCTCGAGCCTCAAAAAATTGCTCCACTTCTACCTTAGTAGAACCTTCTGTGGAACCATAGGCACAAATAAGTCTCATTGTCCAGTTCCCCATTCTTATATTTGTCCACATTACTCTACTTGAAACTGACTGCCATTCTAGAAGATTAGCCTCATATTTTGTGTTGAATACTATGGCTACTCCTTCTTTTCCTTGATTGTCATTGCCTGAATATAACATTTTGTATTCATTGCTCAGAAAGATCTCACCAGTTTTTGTCTTTTTTGTTTCAATCACCCCTATAATGTCGATCTGATACTTATCTAATTCCTCATCTAGCGCCATTTCTTTGCCATTCAGGCTTCTTATGTTGATAGTACCAATCTTTAACTCTGGTGATGTTGAGTTGGGGTGTGTTTTCGGATTTGTTCCAGTAGCTGACTTTTCGCTGTTCGCCCTGGTTCCCTGGCGAAAACAACGGGGGCCTTGTTTAACTGGGCGACGCCCTAGCCATCATGAAATTTTGTCATGTTGTACCATCATTTTTTATTTTGGTTTAACCAATAAGAATACAATTTGGTTGGCAAAACCACAAATTGCCAGCCCATCCTCGTTCGTTCAGTATCCAAGTAGATACCCAACAGGGTGCACCACGAGAAGGACATTAGGTCAGAAGCCCTGGTCGGTTCTCCGCATTCCTTTAAAGGCTATGTGGAGGCCTCCTCTCAGTTATACAGCTTTGACCCTTAAGCACCCCTGTTCTCCACATCTGGTTTATTAATATTCCTATGCTTGCCATCGAAGGAGCGCCATATCCATTTACGACAATCTTTTTGTCGTAAATGGATATGGCGGAATTTGGTATTGCAAATCATAATCATAAGGTCATTATCAAATTCCAGAAACATCTCTCCATATCCAAATTTTCCCATCCTGTGTTATTTGTACCAATCTTTGTATTCCAGTCTCCTCCAATGATGAGTATACCTGCTTCAGCACCTCATCCACTGCTGTCAGTTCTCTGATTACTTCTGTTGCAGTATTATTTAATTGTTTTTTTATATAGTTCGCTGCAATATCTTGTCCATCTGTGACAGCTACTGATCGTATTTGCCACTTCCTATTGACATTTCTTATAAGTTTATAGACCTCTCTAGTGTTTTGTGTTTTCCATAGTACTGTTCAATGTCTTTACATTGGTCCTCCAGCCATTTGGCTTTATGAGATCTTGATGCTTTCCATACTTTTTGCATTTTTGATGGTATAACTCATCTTCTGCCACTGAATTATCTCTTTTAACATGGAGTTAGTAAGGTTGGGTGTCACAGACCCCAAAGATTTTAAATTGGCTAACTTTTTAACAATGTATGGCAGTGAGTCATGCCTCAATATAGCTTCCCCTCCTGTAACCTGCTACTTGACACCATAGACAACAGGCTGTTGCACGCAAGCAAGTTTAGTGGGACCCCACCGTACCACTTTTATTACATTTTCCCACCTTACTAACGGCTGGTTAAGTTTCAATTCTCTTTTTTCTTGCACCAATTTCAGGGTTTCCGGAGTTATCCATTTCTTGTTGATCTTCTCTCTTTCAGGAATTACTTCCTCTACTGTTTTTTTTTTTTTTTTAGTACTGTAGTCTGTTGTTCTGCTTGTGTTTATGTTTCGTGTTTCACTTGTGGTCTCAAGCTTAGTTTCCAGTATGTCCTGATATGCTGTTCTTACCAGTCTTCATTTAGTCTTGAGATGTCTCTAGCTTTATGGAACTTTCCTTTATACTTCTGTTTCAATTTTAGTCTTATATTTGCAATCACTAAGCTGTGGTTCAAATCAATATCAGTTCCTTGGAATGATCTGCACTGTTGAACTGATGTTCTCCATATCTGGTCTATTAATATTCCTATGCCCGCCATCGAAGAAGTGCCATATCCATTTATGAAAATCTTATTGTTTTAATTTGGTACTGCAAATCATCAGGTCATTATCAAATTCCAGAAGCATCTCTCCACATTCATTTCTTTCTCCATATCCAAATTTTCCCATCCTGTGTTATTTCTACCAATCTTTGCATTCCAGTTACCTCCAATGATGAGTATACCTGCTTTGGCACCTGATCCATTTCTAGTTGTAGATCTCTGTAAAATTATCTGCCCAACCATTTAATATCACGAATGGTCCTGAATATTAAATGGTTGCACCTGCAGAGCTATTTGCATGTGCTCATTGTCAATCATTAAATAATGAAAAAATAAAATTAAAACTGGAAAATATAAGTCTTCTCCTAATAATATTTATTGAAATCGTAAAAAATGTTAATATTTATGTTATATTACAAACCTTTTTTAATTCCTCTGTCTTTGAATGCGAGTGTTACCAGTGTCCGTTTTGTTTGCATGTTTTATTTGTTTAGTCTACTGGCAACCGTATGCATGAGGGATGTGTCACCACTTCAGTGTTGTTGGCAGTCTTTGATTATACATTGCTAACAATGATAACAATTAACCATACAATACACAATGATAACAATTAACCACACAATACACAATGATAACAATTAAAAATTAATTTGTTAATTGTTATCATTTGACATGATAGGCAAGTATAAATTTTCATAAAAAAAATATTGGTGCCTGCCACTCTCTTCACAATCTCGAATGCGCCAGTGACCACAACCAGATTGAGAACCCCTGTGTTAGAGTAATTACTCTAGGAGGTGCATTCCATCCTAAAGCAAGACAAGGACTCATCATGGGAAACCCATTTGGACACTCAAACTTACATTCATTGTGAAAAATTTAAGGAGACAAACACACATATTGGAGTAATTACTTTACTTTTAATAATGAAAATAACACTTGACATTTTGACCTCTAACGAGGTCATCATCAGGAAAACATACGTATAGGACACAAGCAACACAAACATAAGATAAATCTAAATGCTTTCTTAATCTTTTACCCTAGCCTGCCCCTAGTCGTTATTTGACATTAACATATCATCTAAAAAAATAAAATAAAATAAAAATTGGACGCAGTTGACAAACAGACAAAATCTTTGCATTACACTATGGCTGAAATGATTGCATTGGATAATAGGCTATATTCAATTGCTCAAAACAGGATTTCCAAGGCAAATGAATCAATGTATTCTGCAGAGTACAATTTCTCAAAAGAAAATTTCTTTCAGTACCAGCTATCAGTGCATTTATCAAAAATTTTATCAGAAGAGGAAATATTTATGAAGAAACACCAGATGTAGGCTTCTCTAAAAATACCAAAAATATCTTTTCCTAAATCATAATTTATTAAGAATTCATTTTGATTAATAAATCTGTAATTATTCTCTATATTTCAAAATTTAAAATAAAAGTTCCATTAGTATTTTGATTTTCTCATTTGAGGAAGTAAGTGCAATATTTGTTCTGATTTTCATGCTGTATTTTTTTTTTTTTAAAATAAATGTCCCTTATGAAATTTAAATAATGATGGTTTTATTATATTGAAATGGAGAATATTATGGATCCAACCATACTTTTTAGCCATAGGTAGAAAAAAAATCTCAAAAACTTGGAAAATTTATCAGACATTATGAAAACATATCTTCAGCATCAGAGTTGTCTTAGCTTGCACTAAAAAACATGAACTTTACACAGGAGCCTGTATATTCACCTCTCATTACTGCATTTATTTGGTTTCACTGCCATATTATGTTCATTCTTCCAATAAACTCTAAAAGAAAAAACTTAAAACAGCAACAGTCCTCTGCTAACTATATCATATTTCAAACTATGTCAAAAAGTTAAATTCATCATAAGTGAACTCTCAAGTAAGTGCATAATCAAATATTAAAGCATAGAAAAAAAAAAAAAAGTTTGGAATGAAGACGATACTATATAACATAGGATACTATAGATCCATTTATATTTTATAGCCAAAGAAAGTCTATAAAAAAGCTGTTTTAAATTTTCCTACATTTGACTATAAAATATAAATGGATCCAAAATATCCTCCTTTCAGTATCTTACTAATGCCAAACTGAAAATTCTTGACTCTAAAAAACTTCCATGCTTCTTTCTCTCTCTCATATTACACACACACACACACAACTATGAAATATGGATTGATTTGTTTATTTTACAGTGCTGCCCAAATGACAACCTTTAGGCTCTTCTCAATGATTACTCTTATGCACCAACCATGATTCAACTTAAGAAAATTACAACTCATTGACACAGGTACTGAATGAATTATTGTCCTCTTAAGATTTGTGTCAAATCTCTGATGGGAATCAACAGTTCAAAACAGCTGTCAAGCCAGCAAAATTTTAATGAAATTGATCCTTAATAGAAGGTAAATATATGGGCACCCGGGTAGCGAGGAAACTCCAATACCAAGAATCATATTCTCATAAGCTCTCTGGCATTTTTTTTTTAACACTTTCAAAGTTCATATATCTTTGGTTATGAAATAGGATGGTTATTTTTATTTTTGCATTTTTGTATGGTTACATGGTTAGCTGAAGTATTATTACACATATTGTTCAATCTTTCTTCATGCTGCAGTTTTTCCAAAACATGCCGAATTAAATTTTATAAACAAATGTTTTGAACAAGAAAAAAAAAAAAAAAAAAATGAAATGTTTGTATTAGTTTTTAATGAGCATATTTTTTTCCCCGAAATTTGTTTATAAAATTTAATTCAGTATGCTATGGCTGAATGTTCAGTGTTTCGGTCAAATTTCAAACCAAATATTTAGTTATTCAGCCAAATCATAGTTCTGCACCCCCCTACTATTAATCTTACTACTGAAGATATCATCAACAACAATGATGCAACTTTGAGTAATATAATAATTATTATTTATGTTTTAGTATACAACACTGTTGATATCCAAAAATTACAAGCATAGGCATGTTATGTCTAGCATTTCAACAAAGCAGAATTAAAGTACCAAAATATATTAAGTCTAATCATGTGGAGGTTTCTGTGGTCAAGAAAAAATTTAAATAAATGAACTTGTTTTTTCGTAATTTCTTATAGTTTCTGCTTTAAACTGTTAGTTATCTTTACCCCAGAAGATGTTAGTCTGATGACTAACGAAACTTGTCAGGTTTGTTTTTAGTACTTGTTTAGTTTTAAGAAACAGTCTTTTTTTAATAAAAATGTGGTCACAAAACTGGAATGATTCGATTGATATATTAAGTCTATTTACCATTGAAGAAGCACTGCATGATGAGAATGGTTTTCTTGGAGTAAAACTTGTAGTAAAATATGGACTGGTACAACTATGTTTATCTCCTTTTTCTTCTTCATTTTCTTCTTCAGAAATATCAAGAACACCTAGATCAGAAATGGGGTTAAAGAGAAACTATTCTTTAATGATTCAACAAGCTGATGGCAGATACTATTAATTACTAAAGAAATTTCTCAATTTAGTTATTGGAATATGTCAAAGTTTGAGGAACAGACAGAGAAGATCTCACACTATAGACAAGTGAGATTGTGCAGCTTATGGATGACAGGCAGTAGAACTCAGGATGATCCCTAAAGCTGTCTAGGTATGTTAAGCTGCAATGGGAGTTGTAGGTTCTCTTGGCATGTGGTGTATGCATAAAATGGATAACACTAGATGTTGTTGAAGGAGAGATATAATAAGCATATCAGCGACCCTCGAGTCCTCTGAATTCTTGGATACACATTCATAACAATAATAAAGACTGATGATCAAATTTTTCTAATATGACAAAGAACGTGTATGAATAAAAAAGAAAGCCTGGCAATGAACTCAATAATTTTACCACGGCATGCCAATATTTACATGAAATCTTCCAAATTACAAAAAAGCAGAAGGATACTAACCATAATCTAAAGTATATCATATGCTGATGACGTTTTCCTTATATACACTGCATAAAGATATTTAAATAACTTTATATGATTTTGTTTATGCAAGATACTGTTAGTTTAGTTAATTAAGAGTGAAATAAAAGATGTACAAAAAGATCATTATGTTGATAAGATTTTGTTACAATGATATTATGCTGTAAGATGAACAAAGCAGTAATGCTTGTAGTTTTGCTATTAGTAGCAAGGCCATTAAGCCTAGCCATTCCTCACGGTTTAAGCCCCACTGGCAGAATTTGTTTTCCAATTTAGCAACAGCAACAAGAATTGTCAAAAATATACATACTTTTCTAAATTGTTGAAATTAAAATGGCTGTAGAAGTTATACTGAGTGCATGAATGAGTCATCATCATATTCCTGCTATGTACCCTCAAGGGGTGTAAAGGATATGACAGTACTACATGAAAAAATTACATCATTACTAACTTCCTATCTACAATTTTCCTCCAAATCAGTCTGTTACTTGTCAAGACTCCAACATTATCATATCTTATATTTCTATCGTCTAAGGCACTTTGTACCATATCAATCCACCTATATCTTGGTCTTCCTCTGGGTCGCTTTCCTGCCAACCTGGCAGAAAACACTTGTTTTACTAATCTTTCCTCTCCCATTCTATTTAAGTAACCATACCACCTGAGATTAGCTCTGCTAATGCATTCCTGGATGCTGACAATGTCAAGTTCTTTCTTAATATCCTTGTTTTTAATATGATATTGTCATTGATGCCACCTGTTCACGCCTCTAATCTTTCTCAGGACTCTCATATCTGCAGTCTCTAGTCTTTGGTCAAGTGTTTTACTTCTGACCCAGCTCTCAGATCCATAAGTTAGAACTGGTTTGAACACTGTCTTGTATACAGCTAATTTAGTGTTCCGACTAATTTCTCTCTTATTTCATATGAATTTATTCAATTGACTTCCCACCATACCAGTTCTGCTGATTCTGTTGTCTATTTCTATATTTAATTTACCATCTTCAGTAAAAATTGTGCCTAAGTAGCTGAAATGTTTTACTTGTTCCACAGGTTCTCCATTCACAACACAGTTGACATTTTCAATGATTCTGCCTATTTTCATTGTCTTTGTCTTTTTATTGCTGACCTTCATACCATATCTATTACAACAGCTATTCAATTTAGTCAGAGAATCTTGCAGACTTGTAGCGAATTTATTTAGAAGTATAACATCATCCGCATAAAGCAAAGAGCTGACATTAACATCTCCAATTTTGATATCAGGTTTAATACCACTTTCCTTCATAATGTGATCCATATAGATAATGAATAACAGAGGAGATAATGTACATCTTTGTCTCACACCAGATTTAACATTAAACCATCTTCCTGTACTTCCTTCAATTCTAACTGCTGACTTACAACTCAAATAAAGACTAAGTATTGCTTGATATAATGCCCCATTCACACCATATAACTGCAGCGTATTGAATATTTTCTCTCTTGGCACCTTGTCATATGCCTTTTCCAAATCGACAAAACTTAAATACAGATCTCTGTTATATTCCCATGCTCTCTAGACTATTTGTCGTAAAGTGAAGATCTGATCCTGACAGCCTCTATTTGGCCTGAATCCAGCTTGTTCTTCACCAAGCTTTTCTTCCACAATTCTTCTCAACAGTTTCTCAAGTATACTGGCATAGATCTTGCCAGGAACATTCAGTAGGGAAATACCTCTGTAATTCTCACATTCAGTTTTATTTCCCTTTTTATATATGGGTACTATGAGAGCTCTACTCCAATCATCGGGAATTCGTCCCTCTGTCCAGGCTTTCTGAACTATGCAGTGCAGCCACTGTAAGACTTTTATACCACCATACTTCAGCATTTCTGGTCGAATATCATCTATTCCTGTTGCCTATCCACATTTTAAGCCTTTGATGGCGTTTTCTACTTCAAGTATGGAAATGTATTCTTGACTGCATGCCTGGTCAGTGTTTTTTTATCACTGTGCTGTCATCACTGCTTGTTTCATTTAGCAGTTTTTCAAAGTAATTACTCCATACTTCAAGGATATCTTTTTCTCCTGTTTTCATGTCACCTTTATCATCTCTAACTCCTTTTACAGCACTCTTTCCTCCATTCCTAAACTTCTTCAACAACCTCCAGAATATTTTGCCACCTTCTTGATATTTATTTTCTATATACTTGCCAAAGTCCTCCCACGACTTTTGTTTAGCTAGTTTTACACACTGTTTAGCTTTCTTACATTTGTCTCTGTATTCTGTAAGAGTAAAAGCTGACTTATTTGCCAGGAACTTTTGATATGCTTTCTTCTTTTCCTTCACTGCCTCTTTAACTTCCTGTGTCCACCAGGGAGTTCTGATTTTTTTATCCTTGCACACAACCTCACCACATGCCTCTCTGGCAGAATCAATCAATGTTTTCTTCAGAGTTTGCCACTGAATCTCCAAGGTGTGATTCCTGTTCTCAAACTCTTTCATTTTCTTTTCAATAATCTTTCTGTATTTTAGTCTACAGTTCACATCTGAGAGCTGCTCAACTTTTTTTCGCTTTAAAACTTTCTTACATGTTATTCTTTTCAATATGAAATTCAATTTTATCCTGCTCAAGACTAAATAGTGATCACTTCCAATTTCATATCCTCTGTACACTCTGGTGTCCTGCACCAGGGAGAAGACATTACTATCAACAATAACATAGTCAATGAGACTTTTCTTATTCCTAACCTCTTCCTCTCCATGTGAATTTGTGCACATTTTTATGTTGGAACATGGTGTTAGTAATAACCAGTCCATGTCCTGAGCAGGAATCCAACAGATATTTGCCATTATTATTAGCTTTGCTCTTTTCTCCAAATTTTCCCAAAATATTTTTGTATGTCTGACAATCATTTCCTACTCTGCTATTTAATCCCCAACAAGGACCAACTTTTCCTTTTTCATTGTGTCAGATGCTTTCTCTAAAGCGTCAAAAAATTCCTCTACTTCTAACTTAGAAGAACCTTCTGTGGGACCATAGGCACAGATAAGTCTCATTGTCCAGTTCCCCATTCTCATATTTGCCCACATTACTCTACTTGAGACTGACTGCCATTCAAGAAGATCAGCCTCGTATTTTGTGTTGAATACTATGGCTACTCCTTCTTTTCCTTGATTGTCATTGTCTGAATATAACATTTTGTATTTATTGCTTAGAAAGATCTCACCAGTTTTGGTCTTTTTTGTTTCAGTCACCCCTATTATGTCGATCTGATACTTATCTAATTCCTCAGCTAGCTCCATTTCTTTGCCATTCAGGCTTCTTATGTTGATAGTACCAATCTTTAACTCTGGTGATGTTGAGTTGGGGTTTGTTTTCAGATTTGTTCCAGTAGCTGACTTTTCGCTGTTCGCCCTGGTTCCCTGGCGAAAACAACGGGGGCCTTGTTTAACCAGGCGACGCTCCAGCCGGCATGAAATTTTGTCATGTTGTACCATCATTTTTTATTTTGGTTTAACCAATAAGAATACAATTTGGTCGGCTAAATCTCAAATTGCCAGCCCATCCTCGTTCGTTCAGTATCAAAGTAGATACCCAACAGGGCGCACCACGAAAAGGTGAGGATTGGACATTAGGTCAGAAGCCCTGGTCGGTTCTCTGCATTCCTTTAAAGGCTATGTGGAGGTTTCCTCTCAGTTATACAGCTTTGACCCTTAAGCACCCCACATGAAGGAGTCATCAAGTGGAAAATAAACTTCATCACACCACAAATAAATGTACTTGTCTGACATTACAAAAAAAAAACTTCTCTTTGCATTCTGTGATACCCAGCTGTAGTGATGTCATTCACACAATCATAAAATCAGAGAATGCATTGCATGAGCTACTTTGTCCAAAGCAAATAGCTGATGGACATGAGACGGATTTAAAAAATGAAATGGATAAAGAAGATTAGGGGGAGTAGCAAATGATTCCCTTTAAGAAATAAAGAAAATATGAGGATTGAATAGTAGTTTTTTGTGGATTCCTCTTATTAACATTCTTATTGAGAAGTTAATGCATCTTCACCTGTAATTTTTTGTTTTTTGAGTGAAGAAATGGAAAGCTATTCTCTGTTTGTAGAACTGACAGTTGGCAAGTAAAAATGCAGGAACATTCCAAAATAGTTTTCTGTTTCAGTGCTGGATAGCTGAATTTTATGAACCTAGCTGTTAATGTTTTTGGTACCAGTTTTAAATGAAAATTGAATATGCTTGAAGTAAAGCATATATTAAAGTTAAAAGGTATGAGTTGTCATTTTCTTGTGTGATTAAGTAAAAGGAAATTTGTTGCTGCCGTTTCCATTAGTGAATTTAAGGACTGACAAAGAGTATATATTTTGGACTTCACAGAACAAGATTTAATAGGTTTTCTGTTGTCTGTTTGAGTCTGATTAAAATATGTCAACTTCTGCTTCTCCATATAGCTTATATTAATGCCAGAAGACCTGATATTTTAAGGTTATGAAATGTGAATGAGTAGAAGGGTCACTAATTTTGCATACTCCTTTTTTTTAATTTATTCGGTACTCACTGGCCAGAATAAACTAAAAGATGCAGTATACTAAGAAGAGGTACACGGGAAGATAACTAGCCATATTGCACCATCATTCAACACAAAAATGCACCATCAGCACCTGAAGGACAAAGCATATACCATATCACCTAATGAGAAAGAAAAAAAACCCACAGGCTTGAAAACTTACATGATATTCAATTAAACTAATATTTCTCTAATGAAAGTATGGACTATAAAGAACTAGAGAAAAGTCAGTATAGAGAACTGAATTTCCTAACAAATAAAGTCCCAATCAGGAGACAAAGAAAATGATGAAAATCATACATCAACTACAGAACACAAAAGAAAATGACAGAAAACTAAATATGGAAATTGCAAGAAATAAAACAAAAGAAAATCTCAGGAAATAAAGCAAAAGAAAATAACAGAAGAAGGAAATATAACAAAAGAAATCACAAGAAACAGAACAAAGAAAATGTAGGCAATCATACATTGTGAGAGAGAGAGAACACAAAGATTTTCAAGAACTATATATAAAGCATACAAAATTATATGAAAAAATAAAAACGCAAACGAGGGAGATTCATGTTAGCCTTATTCAGCATCCTAAATAATTATTGCACATCAAATCACAGTTGCCAGTGGAACTGCATAGAAAATGCAATTCTTAAGACAATAAATGCCATCTCCAATACTAGCACAAAGGGAACTACAGTCCTATGCATAATCTGCAAAACACTTCCATCTACTTGACATTTAGAGGAGTAACAACTCAGGAGTATAAGGAACTATGTAGTTCTGTTACCAAACTAAACTAGGATCGAATGGTTCTACATACGAGGGTGGTCTGAAAAGTTCTCGACCTAACAATGAAAAAACAACTCAAGTATAAAGAGCTAATAAGCTTCATTTCGGCAATGAAAACATTACTAAAATTAAGGGGATATTAAATCCCACATTGTTTTAAAACCGAATAAGAAACTCAAAGATAGGAATCAGAGAGTTTCTTGCCGAATATAGTAAACTATAGAGTATCGGCGAACGCTAGCGTTAGCCAATGCAAGTGATCCTAGTATGTAGTACAATCACGGGCAACTCGTTGCAAAGGTGTGTAAAGTTCAGATCGCTATTCTTAGGTATTTTCCATAATGTAAAAACACATTTCCAAGGAAATGTATGCTGTTATTACATTATGGAGAGAGGTCACTACCCAGACCGGTTTCAGCCTTTTTTGAGGCTTCATCAGTGAGTAGCTAGACTTAATACCGAAGTGTATAGCGAAAAGAACTTATATACTCTGTGAACGAGTTTTCCAAGTAGGTGCAACCGTTAAGTTACTTAAGTATAAAGAGCTAATAAGCTTCATTTCGGCAATGAAAACATTACTAAAATTAAGGGGATATCTGATTCCTATCTTTGAGTTTCTTATTCGGTTTTAAAACAATGTGGGATTTAATATCCCCTTAATTTTAGTAATGTTTTCATTGCCGAAATGAAGCTTATTAGCTCTTTATACTTAAGTAACTTAACGGTTGCACCTACTTGGAAAACTCGTTCACAGAGTATATAAGTTCTTTTCGCTATACACTTCGGTATTAAGTCTAGCTACTCACTGATGAAGCCTCAAAAAAGGCTGAAACCGGTCTGGGTAGTGACCTCACTCCATAATGTAATAACAGCATACATTTCCTTGGAAATGTGTTTTTACATTATGGAAAATACCTAAGAATAGCGATCTGAACTTTACACACCTTTGCAACGAGTTGCCCGTGATTGCACTACGTACTAGGATCACTTGCATTGGCTAACGCTAGTGTTCGCCGATACTTTATAGTTTACTATATTCGGCAAGAAACTCTCTGATTCCTATCTTTGAGTTTCTTATTCGGTTTTAAAACAATGTGGGATTTAATATCCCCTTAATTTTAGTAATGAAAAAAAAATTTATAATTTCAAAATTATTTTTATTTTTCAACATAATCTCCCTTAAGACTAAAACATTTATTCCATTGATGCTCCAGTGCCATTATCAAGTCCCTGTAGTGGTTCTCAGTAAGATCTGCAAAATACCCCCTCTACAGCTGCAATCACCTCTGGATTCGAAGAAAAACGCTGACCAGCAAGGAATAGTTTTAGTTTTGGGAAAAAATAGAAGCCACAGGGAGTCAAATCTGGGGAATAGGGTGGATGTCCCAACAATTCATAGTGCAGATCCCTTAATTTTCCCATTGCCTTTTGTGGGCAGGTGTATTGTCCTGATGAAAGATGATTTTTTCTTCGGCAAACTGGGTCTTTTTTCACAAATTTTTTCATCTAGTCTGTTAAAAGATCAGAATAATATTCCCCGGTTATTGTTTTACCCTTTTCTAGATAATTAATAAATAAAACGCTTTTAGCATCTCAAAACACCGATGCCGTGACCTTTCCTGCTGATGGAACCGACTTTGTCTTCTTTGGCACCGAACAACAGGCTTCTGTCCATTGTTTTTTTATTGTTGTTTGGATTCTGTTGGGTAATGGTGAATTCAAGTCTCATCCATATTAATAAATTGACACACAAAATCAGTTTTATTCTTGTTAAAATGCTCCAAGCACTGTTCAGAGATTATCATGCAAGTACGTTTCTGATCTGCTGTGAGCAAGCACAGCACCCATCTTGTGCAAAGCATTTTCATTTGCAATTCTTCATGCAAAATACAGGGTGTTCGGGATAAATTTGACAGTTTCGTAAGGAAAAAGAAAATCTTCTTTGTATCTATTAAATTTAATGAATTGACAAAAAAAACATTACAGGCAGAGTTAATTACAATACTATCAACAAGATTTACTCAAAATAACCACCATTAGCATCGATCACAGCTTCAATTCTGCTTCGGAACCTCGAACAAGCTGATGCTACAGTTTCCCTGGGAAGGGCCGCAAAAACTGTTTTAATTTTATCCATTAACTGAGCTTTTGTATTACTGGAAGTGCGATTGGTGTCTTTTTCAACTGCGCCCCATACAAAATAATCCATGGGGTTAAGGTCTGGGGAGTTTGGAGGCCAAACATTTGGACTGGTGAAGTCGTAGAAATTTTCAGACAACCATTTTTGACTTTTCCCAGAGGTGTGGCAAGGGGCCGAATCCTGCTGCCATACATACGGCCTACCATTGGCTACCCTTGTTATCCAGGGCTTGACTACAGTTAGCAACTCCACGAACAAAGCCCGAATTCCAATGCCAGGGTTCTTCAACACCTGCTCCTGCAGATTTGCGAGGAATTCTGCTGTACGAACGCAATCAGATCGTCTGCTAGGGATCTTTCTTCTTGCTACATCCTCGTAGTCACCATTGCAAGTCTCTAGTTCATGCCTGATTGTTTTTACTGTATTCAGGGAGCATTGGGCAGCAGTCGTAATATCCTTATTTTGATGGCGGGCACGAATCATCATGATACAAGTTATTCTCTTCCATGATTCAGGTGGGTTCCAGCTATCCATCCTTTCTGACATCTTGTATATGAATGAAGAAGGGTCCAAACTTTTAAATGAAGAGAAGTGTGTGTTAATACATGTAACTTACGGAAAAATATAATTAATTATAAATATGTCAAATTTATCCCGAACACCCTGTATATCCTACACGTTCTTTTGAAATGCCCATAATCTCAGGAATTTCATGCACTTTGACTCGCCAGTGATCCAATACCATATCGTGCACTTGATCAATGATTTCTGGTGGTGTTACACATTTTGGACATCCTTCACGTGGATCATCTTCAAGGCTGGTACGGCCATGTTTAAACTTGGCAGCCCATTTCTTAATTGTCGCAAATGAAGAAGAAGAGTGCCCATAAACTTTTATGAACTTCAAATGAATTTCTTTTGGTGTTAAACCTTCTTTTACAAAGAATTTTATAACCACACGATACCCAATTTTATCCATTTGAAGGGATACAGAGAACACGTTTTGCTTCAGACAGTTGTATAAAACAAACTACTTGATAGAATGACTTGCAATTTCACATGGATGCTTATGACAGATGTACCAACATAGAAAAAAAAATCTTGCTGATAGTGTTGTCATCTACGGTCGAGGCTGAGACCTTTTCAGACCACCCTCGTATGTGCTACTTAAAACATCAAGTGGTTACTACCATTTAATGGTTGCGCATCCCTGTTAGCAGATGAGCTCCTCAATCCAAACTATTTTACATTCTTCTATAGCAAAATCCAAGACTTATTCAATGAATAGTCACAAACAGATTGAAATAGGACTATTGTCCAGTTTCAACCTGTTTGTGACTATTCATTGCATAAGTCCTGGATTGCATAATATATGGCATAAATCCTGGATATTAGTATATCAATAACAAAAAGCTCTGCCAGCTTTGGCAAGAGATAAGATGATATGTGAACAATAACTAGACACGTTACTCTGGTTTGATATAAAGCACAACAACTAGTATAAATCTGGAAAAGATAAAAAAGGAGAACAGAACTTCACAAAGTGAGGGCAGTTCAAACAAGCAATACACACCAGGCAGTATATTACAAGAAACATCTCTGGGCTGTTACAGAAAAGAAAACTATCAAGGAAAGAACTCACCTTGAAGGGAAATACAGTAAACAGCAACTGAGGAAATGCTACTTTCACAAATTACTACTGAGGTATTTTCAAATAAGCAAGTGAGGATCATTCTGAGAATGTGGCACAATACCATAATGTTCAAGCCAAAGAACAACCCAATAATGAAAGTAACATGGCTAGCAGACAAACAGTGCTGACCACTGTTTGGGCTCCACAGTCCAAGATAGTACTGGTATAGAGCTGTATAAACCATTATAAGATGTTCTACTATCCATAACAATTATGCTTTTTAACAACTTTTTTTTTTCCTGTACACCCCTTGAGGGTACATGGCAGGAATTTGATGATGATGATGATGATGATGAACAACTTTTTTTGTTGATTAAGTAATACCATGAAATCATGTAGTCAGGGCTACAGGATCTTTATACTTAACATTGGTATCTGACATCCTGTCATACTCACTGCCTTTAACTATAAGCTATTAATGAGAATTATCAATAACAGATAAAAAGCCAGCATTTCTTGCATCACAGAATGCACCTAAACCTACAACACAAAGTGAAAAGTGGGATTCCATCTTTCCTTTCTGCATAATGTAATATAGCTTTCCTAAGTAAAACAGCACCCTTTAGCAATTCTTACCACAGAACTAGAGAAAGCTTTTGATTATGTCCAGCTCATGTGTCAGGTTATCAAGGGTGGAATGCACATGCTGACCTATTTTTCTCTGTACCCATTCAAGAACTATATAATTAAATATCTTCTGGGATACTCTGTACTACTTAGGATTATTTAACTACAAAGGACTGCAAGCAAAGGTGATCCCCATTCATAAGGAGACATGTTATTTGATCACAGAAGCCTCCAGTAAAAGCACCAACTCATTATCAATAAAAGTCAACCAAAACTAAGAAATTTTTAAATACAACAATCATCAGACAGCCAACCTCAATACAAATGTAGTAATCTTCTGGGTCAATCTCACCAAAATGCAATGCTACCTGTCAAGACAGGATTTGTCAAGACCTTAGCAAGCTCCCCAACCGTGAAGTTGATCAAACATCAACTCAATAAGCAATTCAAATCAGATAATCCAATCTACTTGTGGATGACTAGAAAGAAAATCAGTCACTTCTTTTACTTCCATCAGCTACAAAATGTATCTTGCAGCACATCCTGTCAGCTGCAAAATGTATCTCACAGCACATCTGTAGAGCTCTGCAAGTTTACCAAAGAAGAGATCATTGGTAAACTTGTAATATAATCAACCTTATAATATTTATAACAGAATTCAAATATCATCTTTGAAATATGCATATGTCACATAAACCAAGCAGTAAAACTCTGTGCTACTATAATTGAGACCTTTTACAGTTCAGTGTTCACCTCCTGCCATCTGTGGTTTGTAATGACAGCATCAAAATGTCTGGTTCTGTCTTTTGTTTAGTTTTATTTAAATGGAAACAACAAAGTTATTTTTCCAAAATGAGTAATGCAGAATCAGTCTTCGTCTTCTTCCTAACATGGAATATAGGCCATGTGGCCTGTTCCGGTCTCATGCCATCTCTTTCTTGGTCTTCCGATTCTTCTTTTTCCACTTATTTTGTATCTGTATAATATTTTTGGTAGTCTGCTGTTGTCCATTCGATTTAAATGTTCTAGCCATTTTTGTTTATACTGTCTTATGTAGTAATTAATTGGTTTGATTTTTAGGGATTGTAAGATTTCTTCATTTGTTTTGTGGTCCCACTTGGTATATCCAGCTGTTTTTCTGAGGAACTTCATTTCTGCTGTTTGAATTCGTTTTTCATCTTTCCTTTTCATGGTCCATGTTTCGCTTCCGTATAGTAGAGTTGGTTTTGACAAGACATTATATAGTCTGATTCTAGTGTGTTTTTGTACCAGGGATGGCTTAAATATACTGTTTATTATGCCATTTACTTTGACAAAGTTTGATATTTTAGTGTCTATGTCTTTTTCTTCTTCGTATGATAGATCACATCTCAAGTATCTGAAAGTGTTTACTTGTTCTAGTATTTTATTATCTATCACTATTTTACTTCTTATTGGGTTTTCTCCTTTGAATGCCATTATTTTTGTTTTTTCTTTGGATATTGTCATATTATATTGCTTTGAGATATCATTTAATGATTTTAATGATCTTTGTAAGTCATCTTCTGATGTAGCTAATACTATTTGATCATCTGCAAATAGTAGTGTATCTATCTTCATTTGCGGGGTCATTTGTATACCAAATGGGTTATGCTGTTTCCAGATTGTTAATATTTCATTTATATATATATTGAAAAGCAGAGGTGAGAGGGTACATCCTTGTCGTACTCCTCTTGATATATCTTTCCATTCTGAGGTGTGTTCTAATTTAACTGCTATTTTATTTCCTGTATATATTTCTTGAATAGATTGTAAAAGTTGGTTTGGTATGTTTAAATTGGTTAATATTTTAAACAATTTTTGTCGACTAATTTTGTCAAAAGCTTTTTCATAATCAATAAATGCCACATGTGTTTCTTTTTGAAATTCTCTTCTCTTTTCTATTAATAATTTTAAAGTAAAAATTGGATCTATGCAGGATCGGCCTTTTCGGAAGCCATTTTGTTCTTCTAGTAATTTGTTTTCTACAATGCTGCTTAGTTTCTCTTTTAATATTCCTGCATATATTTTATATCCTGTATTCAGCAGGCTAATTCCCCTATAATTATTGCAATTGTCTTTATTTCCTTTTTTATAGATTGGGATGACCAGTGCTTTTTTCCAAGAGTTAGGGATTTTTCCGGACATCCAAACCATATTAAAAAATTTCAAAAGTCTTTCATTAAATTTTTCACCTGCATTTTTGTAGAGTTCTATATTTATATTGTCTTCTCCTGGCATTTTCCTATTTTTCATCTTCTTTATTATATTTTTCAGTTCTAGCATTGTGATATTTTCTATTAGGTCATTCTTTGTCTCATAAAATTTTAATTCATTGTTCTCATCTGTCCAGAGATTTTGGAAATAGGTCACCAATTTTTCTAAATCTATTGTTTGTATTTTTATCTTTTCTTTTATTTCTTTATTCATGTATTTTATTACTTTATAGGTTTTGGGTTGTGGCTTAAATAAATCCTTTTCTAGTTCTGTTACGAAATTGTTCCATCTTTCTCTATGTTTTTTCCTTACTTCTCGTTTTGCAATTGCACTATTTCTTTTATACTCTATTTCTGCTTCTATTGTTTTGGAATTTAGCCATTTCTGGTAACTGTCCTTTTTGGTTTTTATTATATTTTCTATTTCTTTGTTCCAGTCTCGTAGTCCTCTTTTTCTAATCCATTTGTACTTTATTCCTAAGGTTTCTGTTGCTGCTTTTGTGAGAATTTGTTTCAAATTTTCCCATTCATCTTCTATGTCACTTGATTCATGTGTGGTTTCTGTTTTTAAGTTTGTGCATTTTTGATATTGTAGTCTAACTTGAGGATCCTGTAATGAAGAAATTTTGTAGCTTGGCTGGTAAGAATTTTCAATTCTATGTGTTTTTAGCCACTTTGGTTTAAAACGAATTTTTGCTGATACCATATAATGATCAGAGTTTAATTCAAAGCCTCGATATGCTCTTATGTCTAAAATTAACTCCGCTAATTTAAAATTTGTGATAACGTAGTCGATTACTGATTTGTATCCTCTGGCTGACCAAGTATATTTATGTATTTCCTTGTGTTTAAACATTGAATTCATTATTCTCATATTATTATAAATGACAAAATCGCGCAATCTGCGACCATTTTGATTACATGTATCTTCGCCAAATTTACCTATGTTTGTTTTGTATTTTTTGTTTCCTATTCTGGCATTTAAATCTCCTGCTAGCAGTAAATAGTCAGTTTTGTTTGTTTTATCTATGGCATTCTGTAATTCTTTATAAAATATATTACTGTCTTCTTCTTTTCCCTCTTCTGGTGCATATGCACCAATTATTGTTATGTGGCCTCTTAATGTCTTGAGTCTAATTTCTATTAGTCTTTCATTCAAATAGTTGTAATATACAATATTGTTCTTTAGGGATTTATGTACCATAATCATTATACCTGCTTTTGCTCTTTCTTCTTTTTTTACCCCACTGTAGATTTGTATATAGTTGTTTGTTTCTTTTGTACCTTTTTGTTTTTTCTTTGTTTCTGTTACTATACATATTTTTATGTTAGCTTGGTTTAGTTGTTTATCAAGTTCTTCTTCTTTGTGTGCAATGCTTCTCACATTCCATGTTGCAATCTTCATTATGTGTTCCTTTTTCCAATTTCGTTTACTGTTTCCTGGGTTGTGGTCTTTTCCCTGACAGTCCGTCCGCCTTTTCTTTGCATGAAACTTGAAAGTATTTTGAATTTCCCCAGGGCAGGTTACTAACCTGTCGCTGGGTAAGTCCAGTGGTAGGACTGCTACCTAACGCCTCTGGACAGGCAGATCTAACAGCATTTACTCTGTTAGGGTGTTAAGGTTATACCGCCCATACTCGGTCGCCAGTGCCTCGTTTGTACTTTTAGAACAGGATGGACCACGGGAAGGTGACGTTGACATTTGAGTGAGAGAGGCTATGTATTGCGCTTCACCACCCCTTCCACCCCGCAGAATCAGTAAAACATGGAAGAGTCTTGCATAATCATAAGCAGCAAAATCAAAGCAGAACAATTAAGACAAGAAAAATAGTCAATCTATGACTTTACCACTTTAATACTTCACTGATCTCTTAAGTCAAGATCTTGAAGTAAGCATTGATCTTGACTTAAGAGATCAGTAAAGTATTGAAGTGATGAACCAGTCTTAATGGTGACCATTCCCATAATGAATTGTAATATACACATCCAAGAGAAGTGTGCTGTATGTTATAAAATAATGGGGCAATTTGATGTGAAAATCATTTGCCTCTATATACAAGTAGCCTAGTCTAAGTTACTTCATGTGAATTTCTAATGGCTCATGCTACAGTAAATGATAAAAACAAGATTTTTTTTTTTCAGATATAATGATGCTTTCTTAGCTAGAGGAAAAAATTTCCCATAATAAATGTAATAAATGTTTATAGCAATATATGTGATTAACCAGTATTTGTTAAATCTCCAACACCTCATAGATGGTAATGCTTCAAGTATATTTTTAAAAGTTTAATGGGTAGCTGGAAGGAATTAAGTACTATAAACTCTATTCAATCTCAAGGCATCCTATATGGAAATACATATTAGTTTCTTATGTATAGTATATTTTATATTAATTCTGAATGCAAAGGCATATAAAGATTTATAGGAAAAATTATCTGAACTAATATGTTACTCTTTCTGATACCTAAATTATGAAATTTACTGGGAAAAACTCACTTGAATTTCTAGGATGCAAGCTTGATCCTTTGTTTACAGGTCTTGTAGATGAATGATATGATCCCATATTATGGGTAGCACTATATATTAGATGGGAAAACAATTAGTATATAGATATATATTAAATACAAAGTTATTTCTTTTTTATCATCATCAAATTGACGATATATATGTTAAAGTTACCAAGCTATTTTAAACCTGGTTTTACTTCATTTCCCAAGTAAGCAAACAGACAAACAAGTCAAGTTTGCACCTGCGAGTGTTGCAAGTCTAGCTGACGCTGCACGATCTCTTAAGTCAAGATCTTGATGTCTAGCTGACCCTGCACGAGGGTCAGCTAGACTTGCAACACTTGCAGGCGCAAACTTGACTTGTTTGTCTGTTTGCTTACTTGGGAAATGGAGTAAAACCAGGTTTAAAATAGCTTGGTATCTTTAACATTTATTATACCCAAGGTAAAATACTTTCTACATACATACATATATATATATATATATATATATATATATAGTGTACAAGGTACTATGAAACCAACATGATTAAGTTTGCATTATCACATAACTGTCTATATATTAATTTCTTCCAAATTAGAATTGGTAAGGTCTCCAACATTGACAGATCTTATATTCGGGTCTTCTGCAACAACTGCCCAGATCTTGGTCTTCCTGTAGGTTTTTTTCCTGCCATCAAAGACCTGTTTTTCTAAACAGAAGGGTTTAGAAAAACAGGTCTTTTCCTTCTGTTTAGGCAATCGTATCATACACCTAATACTAACTCTGCTCACACATTCTTGAATGCTAACAATGCCAAGTTCCTAATAGCTTCATTTTTAGTATGACTCTGCCATTGATGCCATCTGTTCACTCTACTGATTTCTCTCAGAACTCTTGTATCTGGTTTTCAGTTTTTGATCAACCATTTTATTTCTAATCTGGCTCCTAGATGCTCAAGTTAAAATCAATTTGAACACAATCTTGCATATAGCTACTTTAAAATTTTGACTAATTTCTCTTTTATTCCAAATAAATTTATTCAGTTAATTCCCTCCATACTAGCATTACTTATTCTATTGTCTGTATCCATTTTTGACACCTTCACTAAAAGTTTTGCCTGAATAGTTGAAATGTTTAATTTTTTTCTATAGGTTTCTCCTTCAGGATACAGCTGATGTTTTCAATGTACCTACCAATTTTCAGTCTGTTTATTTCATTGCTGATTTTCATACTAAATTTGTTGCAGCAGTTATCTGCAGACTTGCACTGAATTTAAGAGTGCAACATCATATACATAAAAGTAAAGAGATGAGATTAACATTTTCAACTTTGTTATCAGGTTTAATACCACTTTCCTTCATAATGTGATACATGTTGACAATGATTAACAATGTGCAGACAGTGTGCATCCTTGTCTCACACCTAATTTTGCAACAAATCTCTTCCTTCAATTTTAACTGCTGAGTTAAATGAAAATATAGCCTCTGTATGATATGATATAATGACTGTTTATGCCATCAAATTTTAATTTTGAAAACAGCCTCTCTCTTGGCATCTTGTCATATGCCTTTTCCGGATCTATAAAAATCCCAACTATTCCTATTCGGGCTGAACCAAGCTTGTTTTCCAAGTTTCTGTTGCACGATTTTTCTTACTCTTCTTAAGTAGAATTAATGCTTGCTTAAATCATAAACAGAACACTACATAGGGAAATTCCTCTATAATTCTCACAATGTTATATTTCTCTTTTTATAGATGGTTACTATGAGAGCGCAACCCCAATCATCCAGAATTTGACCCTCTGACCAGGACTTCTGAAATATGCAATTTCGTGTGGCCACTATAAAACTTTTATACCTCCATAGTTGAGCATTTCTGGTCAAATGCCATCCACTCCAGCTGCATTTCCACAATCTAAGTTTCTAGGTGCTTGCTCCTGAAGCATTTATATGTACTCTCAACTACTACTTGAATAGACAAGGACCAGAAATTTTGGTGACTCACTCAGAAAGGTGAGGGCAATAAAAAGGATTATAGCAATAATGGGGAGATTAACGAAAGACAAAATTAAAGATGTAGATCCACTTGATACACAGATATACTACTACGTGCAGATTTTGTCACATAGTTTTCAAAAAGGTGAAGATATTTTGGAAACAGTCCAATAATGAGTAACCCAGGTAGCATTAGATTTCTGGAATGGTGGGTACAAAGAATGATGTAAAAAATTTACTCTTCATTCTGTACTTCATAACACCAACATGTTATAATAATGCATTTCATTCCAAATGTAAAAAAAATCTACACTACACTCTCTACTTCACAACACCAACATGCTACAGTAATACATTTCACATTCACTTCCTCACCACCACTCTCCATGTAAAAAATCTACTCTTCACTCTCTACTTCACATCATAAAATGCCTACAGACAACCTCTCATTCTCCTATACTTATCTTCCAGTCTATGAATAATCTTCAAATATCACTAGGCAAAAAAGAGGTGATATATCACCTCTTAGATACATCCACCAAACTTTGCAATTTACACTATCTGAACTATTCATAATAACCAACCTTCTGGTTCTGACACCACCAGTCACTAATCTCTGGATCCTCTGCAAAGTAACACTGCAATTTAAACCAGGTGACTATATCCACACACAACAGTTCTGGTTCAAATGATAAAACCCAGTACTGTGGTACAACACTGTAGCTCTGTTTCTCATTGTCCTCTTATCATTAGCAATGTGCTATGCAGTCAGCATATCCCTCTCCAACCAACAGGTTACAGGGTTGAATTCTGCCATGGACATGGAAGTGTGTGTGATAAATCCTCCCTCTTAGGCAACCATAATACAGTAACCACTTTCAACAATGTTATTTTCATTCACTAGCTGCAATAGCTGCATTAAATTCCTTTCAATATCCTTTTTCTCATTTTTTAATTTGCTCCCAAAACCATCACTAACTAAGATGTGCATTCAATTCTTCTATGCAAGACTTCAGTTATTTATCTCAATGCATCTCCATTATCTACCACACCTCTATCAAATCTTCACTTAATCATTCTTTGACATACTGATTCACTTTATTAATTCCCCCACCTTTCAAATTCACAGCTCTCTCTCACTCATACTTTTTCAAATGTCCCATTTCATCCTCTGCACATTTTATTATGTCAGAAATGCAATCAGGTCTAACCTGGGAAGTGAGCTTAATTTGTTTTGATGAAAATGAGAAAAATCAATACAGATACATAAAAAGCAAATAAAAACATCATTACAAAGTTTGAATAATGTGGTGAAATCCATCTTCTATTTATTTTAGGATGCCTTAAACAAAAGCATCAACCAATGCTGATGCTTTTGTTTATGATAAAAGCCAGTGCTTAAAACCACAAAGACTGCTGCATGCTCAATTCCCATATTAGGCATGGAGGTAAAAACAAACTGGGGTGCTTAAGGGTCAAACCTATATAACTGAGAGGAGACCTCCACATAGCCTTTAACAGAATGCAGAGAACCAATCAGGGCTTCTGACCTAATGTCCAATCCTCACTTTCTCGTAGTACACTCTGTTAGGTACTACGAGAAGTAAAGTAATACTGATTCACTTTACTAATTCCCCCACCTTTCAAATTCACAGCTCTCACACTCATACTTTTTCAAATGTCCCATTTCATCCTCTGCACATTTCATTATGTCAGAAATGCAATGAGGTCTAACCTCGCAAGTGGGCTTAACGTTTTTGATGAAAATGAGAAAAATAAATACAACAGATAAATAAAAATAAAAGCAAATAAAAATATCATTACAAAGTTTGAATAATGTGGTGAAATCCATCTTCTATTTATTTTAGGATGTCTTAAACAAAGGAATCAACCAATGTTGATGCTTTTGTTTAAGATAAAAGCCAGTGCTTAAAACCACAAAGACTGCTGCATGCTCAATTACCATATTAGTCATTACCTAATAATTACCATATTATTAGGTAAAAACACATGAACAAACTTCAACTTCTTGAGTTTATAATGCTCATAAAAGCACTGTCCATAAGGAGAGCATAAGGTTTTATGTTTCCCTTGGATCACAAAGCACTTGTGGTTGGAAAATACTAGAATAATTCTTGTGGAAGTGCAGTCACTATGTCTTAGATGGAAAAGAAACTACTTGATGATAATGACTGGCATTATGAACTGCTCAGAATATAGTTCTAACTAGACAATAATATGAACATGAAAAGGAAACAAAGAATTTTATTAAGTTTTAAAAAACTAGACCGAAACAAGTGGTTAAATACTGTATATATCACACCAAGAATTTTAAATGGTACCCGAATTAAGCACCTACCTATACCTATTTCGATAAAATCTGCAAGGCTTCAGTTGGGGTAAGGGGAAAGGAGAGGAAGGAATCCATTTCATCCTCATTTAAGTTATAATAACAGAAAATTCTATACCGAATTTGGTGGTGTTATCGCAAACTGTTCATGTAATATCTGCAAGAGTTCAGTTAGGTTCCCAATGCTATAGTGGTGAAATTTAGCCATTACGATATCTTGAATGGTAATACTAAGTCTACCCATTCAGTAAAATATGCAAGAGTTTTGTTTGGTACTTATACTTATTTATGAGACTTGACGACTAATATTTTTTTGCCTAAAAAGTTTCATTTTTTTTTTTTTTTTTTTAAATTCATCCTATCTTTACTTCTTCCCACTAAATACTACTAAAAACTAGGCACAATGGAAAAGACAGTTTATTTTAAAATTAATTTAGTCAAGTAGCATTATGAGATCAACCATTCACTCATAAATACTGAGTAGAAACAGCTCTTCCATCAAAGGTCAACAACATATGTGTAATGTTTTCAATCCACAATGAATTATTACTTTCTTTAAAAACTCTTTACTGAAGATTTATGATCAAAATATTATTTCTGGTAAACCTTTCTAAGAACAGAACAACTAACCGAAGAAATTCATATTTTTTAGTATTTTATGTAGTTTTTCATGTTTGTCTTTTATTTTATTTTTTGATATGCATTGCTATGCATTATTTGCTTCAGTGCACTACGTAATTTACTTTTATTCTGAATGCATCTGCTATATTGCCTCTCACGGTTTATTCGATTACAATAGTTTCATTTAAACTACTTTCGGTAAAGAAGACCAGGGACACTATTCTACATTATATACGAGGGTGGTCTAAAAAGTTCTAGGCCTAACAATGAAAAAACGAATTTATAATTTCAAAATTATTTTTATTTTTCAACATAATCTCCCTTAAGACTACTTTTATTCCAGTGATGCTCCAGCACCATTATCCCGTCCCTGTAGTGGTTCTCAGTAAGATCTACAAAATATCCCTCTACAGTTTTAATCACCTCTTGATTCGAAGAAAAACACAGCAAGGAAGAGATAGAAGTCAGCAGGAGCCAAATCTGGGGAATAGGGTGGATGTTCCAACAATTCATAGTGCAGATCCTTTAATTTTCCCATTGCCAAAAAAGTTTTGGGCAGGTGCATTGTCCTGATGAAAGATGATTTTTTTCTTCTGCAAACCGGGTCTTTTCTCATGAATTTTTTCATGTAGTCTGGTTAAAAGATCGGAATACTATTCCCCAGTTATTGTTTTATCCTTTTCAAGATAAAGTAAACAAAATGCCTTTAGCATCCCAAAACACCGATATCATGACCTTTTCTGCTGATGGAACCGACTGTCTTTGGAGCTGAACAACTGGCTTCTGTCCACTGTTTTGACTGCTCATTCATAGCAATAAATCGATGCACAAATTCAATTTTATTCTTGTTAAAATGCTCCAAGCATTCAGAGATTTACATGTGAGTGTTTGATCTGCTGTGAACAAGCGCAGCACCCATCTAGCGCAAAGCTTTTTCATATGCAATTCTTCGTGTAAAATATATCCTACACGCTCTTTTGAAATGCTTATAGTCTCAACAATTTCATGCACTTTGACTCGCCGGTCATCCAATACCATATCGTGCACTTGATCAATGATTTCTGGTGTTGCACCAATTTTTGGAACGTCCTTCATGTGGATCATCGTAAATTGGTATGGCCACATTTAAACTCTGCAGCCCATTTCTTAATTGCTGAAAACTAAGGAGAAGAGTGCCCATAAACTTTAATGAACTTGGAATGAATTTCTTTTGGTGTTAAACCTTCTTTTACAAAGAATTTTATAACTGCACAATATTCAATTTTATCCAGACAATACAGACAACACTTTTGCTTCAAACAGCTGTATAAAACAAACTACTTGATAGAATGACTTGTAATTTCACATGTAATTTCACATCACATAATTGCCAATAGCGTTGCCATCATTGGTCGAGGCCGAGAACTTTTCAAACCACCCTCATATAATAAGCTTTATTAATAATTAATCGATTATACAGTATTTGATTTCTAAGCCTTCTGTGATAGGAGAACATGTTATTTAAGGCCACATATGTAAACCACATAGAACTAATTGGTAGAAAAACAATTTTATATAATACACTACTAGTTTCGTGAACAACTCTGGTTCACTTTGTCAGAAGAAAATAGTAAATTAAAGAAGCAGTTAAATTACAAGCAGGTAACAATAACCATATTGAATACTAAAAAAGACTAACAATGAAGTGCATGCATGTATTATGTTGCCTCTTGGTGGTTAGTGACATGATATGTGATAATGAAGTCTATATGCATCAGATTTTTAAATGCTGTAAAGTAGAAACTGTAGTGTAATAGATGTTTATTGCCATAATAGACCCTGTTTGTTTGTGTGTGTGTGCGCAAGCGCTGAATATCCTGATTTGTGTTGTAAAATGAATATTCTTAAATGTTTTGATATGCTAAGTTTCTGGACTGCCTATGTCTTACGTAACACATCTCACAAGTTTGTAAATCACAGGTTTCTTAAGTGGTGGGAAGGAAGGTTTTAGAGGATTACTTGAAATCTTGTTTAGCAGAAAGAAACCAAATTCAATTGCTTGTTGATCTAGTATCTTGGATATTTTGTCTATGACTGACTAAATGTAGGAGAGAAGCATTGCCCCTCAGTATTCTTTTTTTGGTGGCCTGAAGTTTGCTGTAAGATTTTATTAACCAGTGTCTCGTTGTAGCAATTTTTTGGTAGGATGGATATAAATTTTAATTCTCGATTTCTTTTGTCTAAACTGCTGGAGATCTTATAACAATATTTTTTTTACCAATTAGTTCTATGTGGTTTACATGCCACTCTTAAATATAAAATATTACTTCGCATATAATATGTGATTTTAAATTCAAATAAATCAGCAACCACAACACTTACCTGACTAGTGAATTTTATGTGATTAACCATTACATGAGATTATCAGGACAGAGCTTAGAAGATTATGAACTAAGAGTTACATTGACACCAAGCATGCACTTGTTTCCACAGTATGAACATCTTCCACATGCATGTACACTTTTTTTTTTTATGTGATTTTAGGTTTATCTTAATTCATTGCTTCGGTTTTATGCGGTTTTTGAAAAATATGGAACGTATTGCTAATTTTTCAATGTAAGTTGGGTGTTTTTTGTGTGATTTTTTATATGCGGTTTTCTGTGGAACGTATCTACTGCAGAAAAAGAGACCCGACAGTATGTGGACAAAGAGAGCCGCAATGTCAGGTGGAAATTTGCTCTGTAAGAGAAGAATTGTGTCACTGATTGGGACATTTGTGAAAAGTGCAAAAATATCAAAACTGACTAATAAATCATCTTTGCTGAGTTTTTAAACTTGATTATGAAGTGTTATGTGTTCTTTATATAGGAGGGGGAATGACCTACCAACTCCTTGAGTGTTGATGCTAATTTCTTGGCTAGGTAATAATTGGGGCTATCTATACCCTCAACTATTGGCTGAAGTGAAATGTTACATTTGTGTACCTTGGAAACAATGATGACTTCAATGTGAAGGTCAAAACATCAAGTGATTATTTTGGTTTATGTTAAACAGAAGTTTTACTCTAGCATTTGAATGTACTGAAAGGCGTACAAATGAATGGGTGTTAGAAAAGATTAGTAGAACTTTAAGGCTCCTTAAGGATATTGACAGAAGAAAGTTAAAATATTTTGGACACATAGAAAGGATGGAAGGAGGACTTCTCAGAACAGTAACAGAAGGTAAAGTTCCTGGAAAAAGAGGCAGGGGTAGACCATCAATGAGATGGATGGATGGCGTGTGTGGAGTGACTGATCTTCAGAGAGTTGAGGCTGCCAGAAAAGCAAACAACAGGACTACATGGCTAGACCTGGTGTGGAACATCACCAAGCATCGGAGTGACCATACGGCATCTGTAGATGCCCAGTGAACACAGTGAGTGGTAGTTGTTTCAATAATTTTTATGAATTCTGATCACTGTGTAACCATGAAGGAAGGAAACTAGGTTTAGAATTTGCTAGTTTTTTTTTTGTTTTTTTTTTTTTATGAGAATCCTATTCCCAAAAGGTTATAAATTTATAACTCATCAGTACTGTAATCTGGCAAATGGTAAGATAATCCTGGAATTCTGAAGATAGCTATTTCCATGTACACATTCCACTTCAGTATCAGTAATCCATTCATTTCCTATGAAGTGTTTTTGCATTTGAATGTTCACATTACTATAAGTATTCAAATCCAACATTAATGTTTCCTTTCTGCTCCCCCCGCCCCAATGTTTTGTGGTACTGCTATAACACAAAGTGAGCAACCTATGAATGAAAATTCAAGGTTGCTCACTTTCAGATATAATTAGAAAACCGCATTTTAGCATAACCGTTTTTTAAAAATATGACATCATACTCTATGTTAAAAATGCCAAGCTATTTTAAACCTGGTTTTACTCCATTTCACAAGTAAGCAAACAGACAAATAAGTCAAGTTTGCGCCTACACGTAGTGCAAGTCTAAGTGACCCGCAAAGTAGTGCAAGTCTAGGTAACTCGTGGTAAAGGTGGAATAAGCTCTGATCACTATTCTTAATATTTACCCTTAATGCAAAGCCCATCTCCTTGAGGAGATGTATGATGCTATGCATTAAGGAGCTGATGAGACCTCAATAAAGGTCTCATCAGTGGGAGCCAGGCTTAGAAATACCAAGGTTAAGTAATACAGAGCTTATAAGTATTTTACTAACACAAGTTACCATAAGGTGCTTGACCTTATTAAATAAAAATCTCAGGATGAGAGGAGATAGATGTAGAAAGTTTTTTACCTTGGGTATAATATATGTTAAAGATGCCAAGCTATTTTAAACTTGGTTTTACTCCATTTCCCAAGTATTCCCTTATTCCACCTTTACCATGAGTTGCACTACTTTCCAGGTCACTTAGACTTGCACTATGTGCAGATGCAAAGTTGACTTATTTGTCTGTTTGCTTACTTGGGAAATGGAGCAAAACCAGGTTTAAAATAGCTTGGCATCTTTAACATATATTATACCCAAGGTAAAAAACTTTCTACATCATACTCTATATTTCCTTTTCTAGTAGAATGTAAAGTGCATAGAACAGACTTATTCAAAGTTAACGATAAATGTAAATAATTTGGCAAATCTGCATTTAATTATTTTGAGTGTTTTTCATAAAATTACTGCCTTAGCACAAGGCTGATTTCATGCTAAAGTACACTGCCAACAAACCAGCAAGCAAGACATATTTATAAAAACAGAAACTAAAGAAAGGAAGAAAGATCATGAAAGTAAGGCTTGTGTAACTTACTTTGTTAATGTTACAATTCATAAGCATATACAGAATAATTAATAACATTGAGACAACTGGAACTATTCTTTTCAGTTCTCTCTCCCAATCCCCAGAAAGGGAAAAAAATATGCAGGAGGATGATGTGTTGTATGTGTGGGAGAACTGAAAAGAAGAACACACATACAGAGAGAGAGAGAGAGAGAGAGAGAGAGAGAGAGAGAGAGAGAGACACATACCTTGTATGTAAAAGATGACCATTTGAACTTTGACTTCCTATATTGCAGGAGGAAAGGTGATATGTAGTTTTCCTGCCATTAGGAACATCATTGTGGCAAACTTCATCTTTACTGAGTCCATTAAGAACTATACCAACAACCCAATTAACTGGAGAAAAAAAAAAAAAAGAACATTATAAATCACATATAAAAGCATTTCGAATATATAAAATTACATAGATTTTCTAAATGTGAAAGAAATTCCTGTATAATATAAATAACCACATTCTGGGTATAACAACTGACTTAACCTTCTATCGTCAAAAAGGTGCAATATTCAACAAAAGCAAGCAAAAATTTTATCCAGTAACTGCTAATTCAATTTTTATGTTGCTAAGGGAGAGAGACATATACTGGCAGGAGACAAATGAAAAGACTAGAAAAGACTAATGTAATATCAGGAACATGTCAAAGATTCAACAAAAAGCTAACAATTCAAACAGAATGACATTACTTGAATTTTGTACAGATAACAAATTTAAAATACACTTTTTAATATATCTATCATACATTACATAATAACAAACAAAACAGTGAAACTACAATATATGGATATCAGAGTTATAACATGTGTGAGAAGTGGAAGGGATCATGGACTACTGATTTTAAATCCACAAAATGAAGTGAAAAACACAAAAGTAAGGAAATATAATGGAATAATGTTAAGGTGGAATTATGATACCAAAACAGACTAACCAAAGAGAGCAGTTTCAAAAAATAGCTATCAGTAATGAGGAAGATAAAGATTATCACTGGAAAAAAAAAATTTAAACACATTCTAAATTAGCATATGATGCAATAGGACAAAAACTAAAAAATTCAAAAGATGGACCCACTTAGTATAATAAAGAAATAAAAGCACTAAAAAAAAATAAACATTTAATAAACCATTTGCAAGATAAGACATATATACGGGGTACTTAAGGGTCAAAGCTGTATAACTGAGAGGAGACCTCCACACAGACTGTAAAGGAATGCAGATGATAGACCAGGGCTTCTGAATCTAATGTCACACCCTCACCTTCTCGTGGTGCACGCTGTTGGGTATCTACCTGGATACTGAACGAACGAGGATGGGCTGGCAATTTGGGATTTAGCCGACCAAATTGTATTCTTACTGGCTTAAACCAAAATACAAAATGATGGTACATGACAAAATTTCATGCTGGCTGGGGCGCTGCCCGGTTAAACAAGGATCCCCGTTGTTTTTGCCAGGGAACCAGGACGAACAGCTAAAAGTCAGTTACTGGATCAAATTTGAAAACACACCCCAACTCAACATCACCAGAGTTAAAGATTGGTACTATCAACATAAGAAGCCTGAATGGCAAAGAAATGGAGCTAGATGAGGAATTAGATAAGTATCAGATCGACATAATAGGGGTGACTGAAACAAAAAAGACAAAAACTGGTGAGATCTTTCTGAGCAATAAATACAAAATGTTATATTCAGGCAATGACAATCAAGGAAAAGAAGGAGTAGCCATAGTATTCAACACTAAATATGAGGCTAATCTTCTGGAATGGCAGGCAGTCTCAAGTATTGTGATGTGGGCAAATACGAGAATGGGGAACTGGACAATGAGACTTATTAGTGCCTATGGTCCTACAGAAAGTTCTACTAAGGTAGAAGTGAGGAATTTTTTAAGGCTTTAGAGAAACCAACTGACAATGAAAAAGGAAAAGTTGGTCCTTGTTGGAGATCTAAATAGCAGAGTAGGAAGTGATTGTCAGACATACAAAAATATTTTGGGAAAATTTGGAGAAAAGAGCAAAGCTAATAACAATGGCAAATACCTGTTGGATTTCTGCTCAGGACATGGACTGGTTATTACTAACACCATGTTCTAAAATAAAAATGTGCACAAATTCACATGGAGAGAAGAGGCAAGGAATAAGAAAAGTCTCATTGACTATGTTATTGTTGATAGTGATGTTTTCCCACTGGTACAGGACAGCAAAGTGTACAGAGGATTTGAAATCGGAAGTGATCACCATTTAGAGACAATGAAAATAGGTAGAATCATTGAAAATGTCAACTGAGTTGTGAATGGAGAACCTGTGGAACAAGTAAAACATTTCAGCTAGGCACAATTTTAATGAAGATGGTAAATTAAATATGGAAATAGACAACAGAATCAACAAAGCTGGTATGGTAGGAAGTCAATTGAATAAATTTATATGGAATAAGAGAGAAATTAGACAAAACACTAAATTAGTTGTATACAAGACAGTGTTCAAACCAATTTTAACTTATGGATCTGAGAGCTGGGTCAGAAGTAAAACACTCAACCAAAGACTAGAGACCGCAGATATGAGAGTTCTGAGAAAGATTAGAGGCATGAACAGATGGCATCAATGGTAATATCATATTAAAAACGAGGTTATTGGGAAAGAACTTGACATTGTCAGCATCCAGGAATGCATTAGCAGAGCTAATTTCAGGTCACTTAAACAGAATGGGCAAGGAAAGATTAGCAAAACAAGTGTTCTCTGCCAGGTTGGCAGGAAAATGACCCAGAGGAAGACCAAGCTATAGGTGGATTGATACGGTACAAAGTGCCTTAGACAAATGAAATATAAGATCTGATAATGTTGGAGTCTTGACAAGTAACAGGCTGATTTGAAGGAAAATTGTAGATAGGAAGTTAGCAATGATGTAAATTTTCATGTAGTACTATCATATCCTGTACACCCCTTGAGGGTACATAGCAGGAATTTGATGATGATAACTAATATATCCAAATATGAAGAATAGTAAAAAATAAAAATGATATAAACAACAATAAGACTTATAAAGCAAAAATATTGACTTAAACAATGACTTTTATTGGACAGAGAAAGAAGCATGGAGAATAATCAGAAATCAAAAATAAATATGTGAATGTATAAATATACCAGTTATAGAAGGAGAAAAATGAAAAAATTATTTTACCATATACAAAAGAAAAGAAGAATAAGTATTAGAGATATTACAACCAGAAAAACAGAGTAAATTGAAATAAACAACTTATTTCAAAAGAGAAAGACCAATGTCTAGGTGGATTGATTCAGCCAGAAATGTTTCAGAAGAACAAAATGTTAGATATGACAATATTGGAATGCTGACTGGTAATTTGGAGAAAAATGGTTGATAGGAGATTATATTATAAATAATATAGGAGATAATATTTGCGTTCCATGTCCACGTCATTTTCTGTTCCAGAAACTTCAACATGAATAGAAGCTAAAGCAGATAAAAATAAGGAAAAGTGCTGGTGAAGTAACAGTTGAAAGTGTATGGTGTGGTCTAAAATTGAATATGCTTAAAAATTTGTTGCAAAGAACTCCCTCAAAATAAATAAATAATTGAATGAAAAAGTACCTTGGTTCCATTATTACTGCTAATGCAAGGAACATTCCAAAGGCGAACTAAGAAACATCAAATAAGGGTGATGAATTTCATCCTGAAAACACAAAACCAGCATGAGTTAACAGTGAAGTCAAACAAGGACATCAGGACAAATGATCAGACAAATGGTCTGAATGCAGAATGTCAGTTAAGGAATCCTATAAGAAATAGATAGTCCTTTGAGGGAGGGGAGATGGAGAATCTGGTTTGGTGATTGTAAAAATTAGTGCACTGAAATAAGAAGGTGCCTAGGTAATCATCATTGGGATTAACTGACGAACAACTCAAGACTGGTGTTGTGTTTTTCCTCCATTACAATAACTAACTCCAATACCAAAATGCAATCAAAACCACTGAATAAGAATACCAAGAACATGCTGCATTCATAATCTATAATGCTAGTTTTTACGATTCTATCACATCCATTTCTTATAGGATAAAATCTTTATCCTATAAGCATCTTCCTTTCTTTAAAACATTAGCAAAAGGGATGAAATAACCTTGTGTTAGCAATCTGTGTGTGTGTGTGTGTAAAATTTCCTCCATAATTTAATTTCCATACAATTTTTTTCCCACTTTTGACTTTTTTTTTTTTTTTTTCAGTAATTTAATAATTCACTTTCAATACGTTCCATATATTCTTTCCACTTACGTGGAAAGAATGCACAATGCACAAGGGTCAATGCAAAGACTGGTGTATCCAACTGTCGATCTATCAGTATCTCTGGAGTCGTGGTATAGATTTTGGAAGTTAGTTAGGGCTTGCATACAGAAATGGATTGACAGAGAAACTATACTTTGCAATGAACAGCATGGGTTTGCTAAGGAATGGTCATGTTTTAGTAACTTGCTCACATTCTATAATAAATTTACTGTAGAGTTAGACAAGGGGAATGGATACACTATGATACTTTTGGATTTTGTTAAGGCTTTTGACAGAATACAGTATGAAAAACTGTTCCATAAATTGGAAAATATGAGACTGGATTATAAATTATTGGCATGGATAAGAGGATGGATGATTGACAGATATCAAAAAGTAGTATATGGGGGGGGGATATGATTCTGCAAGATTTAAGAGTAACCAGTAGTGTATCACAAGGATCAATCCTTGATCCATTCTTATTCAATTTGTACATTAATGACATTGGGAAGGATCTGACCTGCGACATACAGGTCATATCGCTTTATATCTTAAGTCACTTTGCTGATGATGCAATTATATGTAGGGTAATCAGGAGCTGTTAATATGAAGTACTTGCAGAATGATTTGAAGATTCAGGAATTGCAAAGTCATGGACTTCATTCAGATTAGATATTCAATGTCATATTATATTGGTGGGATTATGCTAGAAGAAACTGATCTTGGAGTTTTAGTAGATTGGTAGATTAATAGGTTTAGTAGATAGAGGAAGTTGAAGTTCAAGGGCCATATAGCAAAGAATGCAAATACAACTCAGAAAAATTGGAATGCTAAAATAAACCTTGACATGTAAAGGTAATGAAGTCATTTTGCCTCTTTACAAAGTGTTGATAAGACCTCACTTGGACTAGTGCACGGTGTGGTCTCCTGGTTTCAGTGGAGTGTGTTAAAAAGGTAATCAGTAGTGTAGGGGTGTGGAATACTCATTATGAAGACAGATTGAGAATTTGTAGACTGCAGGCACTAGCAAACAGGAGAAAGAGAGATGATATGATTGAGCCTTACAAACTTCTCAAAGGATCATACAGGATTTCAGTAGATGGAATTTTTCATTTTATGGAAGGTGGGGGGGGGGAAGGCCATGAGAACATTCTTGGAAGATGAGAATGAATGCTGTGAAGGAGGGGTGAGGGCTAGATTTTTCTCTCAGAGTGGTGAGTGATTGGATGTAATGCAAGCAAGCAGTGTGAATGAATTCAATAATAGGAATAACAGCTGGTTGGAATATATGGTCTTCCTTAATGAGTCCCTAACTCCCTGAAGTCTCTTAATAAAAAAAAAAAAAAAAAAAAAAAAAAGTCTCTTAAAAAAAATAAAAATAATAAAAAAAAAATGTTAGAAATAATTTTGCAATAATAATTCACTTGGAGATTCAATGGATTTTTCTGATTTTCCATTACGTCTTGATTTAAAATATACACATCACTACTGTACATACATATGTAACTTACCAAGAACAATTCCAAAAATAGCAATGGTTAAAGATGTAAAAGAAAAGCTAGTTCCTTGGTTAACCTCTGTAAATGCATTAAGAGGAACAATTAAGAGTATAGCTATTCTTGCAATATAAGGCAGTTCCACAAAAGCAGCAATAATGGCAGCTGTTAAGAGATAGATGCCATGGAGAATACAGATGTAAATTATACTCAACTGATCACCTATAGAAGAAGAAAAAAAAGAAATTAGTTACTGAAGAATTTTTTTTTTCTGTTCTCATGAAAGTTTAAATAGAATGCAAAAGTTATTATTTCAATGTGTGCATATTTAGAACAAAGTACTAACAATTAACACACACAACAATTAATTATGACCACCTGCCTAATGTTGAGTATGGCTACTTTTTTTTTATACAGATAATGGTCTATATTTGAAATGGCAATAATTCTACTATATGTCTCACAATGTAGTGAGATCAATAGCAATAATGTCTAATATAGACAAATGTGGTATACTCACACCCTTTATTCTTAACTTAAAAACACCTCAAGGATTTTGTTGAACTTGTACACCCAGAAAATCAACCTAAACTTCTGCAAATTTCATCTGAACAAAAAGAAGAAGAAACATTGTGATCTCCAAATTTAGTCTACAGTCTTCTCTAATTGTAACTTAAAGCACTATAAGGATTTTTCTGGTCCATCGTATAATTATAGATACTAATGAATTATTGTGAACTTTATCTTAACAATAAGATCTAGTAGTATGAGAAATTTTCTTTCGGATTTATTAGTGGACCATAGTTCTTTATAAATATATACAATCATTGACAAGTTTCGCCAGCTTAAGTCTGTCTGGCTTCTTCAGGACAAGAAATGGGTACAATAACGTTAAATACTAAAAAAAGAATGGAGTAACAACAGTTAAATTAATTAAAATTGAAATGACGTGACACATCAAGAGCATGGAGCTTTAGTCATTGTTTGTTGATCACATTTTATAGTTTTTTGTGAAGTTTGGTTCTTCTAAACATAGTGAATTTATTAAGCTTTTCCAAATGTCTTTTAGTATCATGCCCTGATTTCTGTTGGGTTGTCTCCTGTCTGGAGTACCACTGCAGCTTCTTTAAAGTTTCTACATCTGAAATTTTCTTCAATGTATGGCATGGAGCTGTTGTCCCAATCGATGGAGTGGTCCGAAATCGAGAAATGATGGGCTAATCCTGAGGTATCTGTTCTGTTGTTGACATCCCCCCACCCCCATATGTTCTTTTTTTCCGGATTTCTAGGCTTCGTGATGTTTGGCCTATATAATTCAGTCTGCAGGAACATGGGATGTTATATACACCTGCGTACTTGTAGAAGGTGATGCTGTCCTTAGATCTTAACATGTGTCGTGTAGTTTGAATAGGTTTGAAGGCAACCCTGATGTTGAAAGACCTGGTTTTTGATTCAACAAAAATAGCAAAAATGATTTTTGCTATTTTTGTTGAAACTGAGCCAGCATAAGGTATGACAATGGATGATGTATACTGCATGACTGGAGGTTGTTTCTATTGAGAATCTTTTGGATTATATTTTTTGGGTAACCATTTCTGACTCGAGTTTGAGATATGAGTGAGAGTTCACCAAGCAGATCTTTTTCTTCTGTGATGATATTTGTTGCTCTATTTTTTAGCATATGTGTAATGCTAAGTTTTTGTGGACGATGGTGAGTAGATTTAAAGTGAAGATAATGTCCAGTGTCTGTAGGGTTGCGATAGATTGTGAGCTTGATTTGTCCATTCTCTTGTTTTTTTATTAGTGTGTCCAGAAAAGGTAATTGATTGTTATTTTCCAACTCTAACGTGAACTTGATTTTTTTGAAGGAACTCATGTAAGGCATTTTCTGTGTTTTTCCAAATGATGAAGACATCGTCCACGTATCTTCAACAGACTAATGGTTTCGGATTTATTTTGGATAGGATGTCAGCTTCTAGTTTTTCCATGAACAGATCCGTGCAAGGTGGTGACAAGGGACTGCACATGGCTAAGCCATCAAGTTGTTCATACATTATATTATTTACTTTAAAGTAGTTTGATTTGAGACAATGGCAGAAAAGCTGAGCAATGTCGTGTGAATAGCGATTTTCTATGATCTTAATCACTTCTTCAACTGGTACGTTCATGAATAATGACACTACATCTTTACACTAAGTATGAGAAATTTTCCAAAACAAAATTTCTCATACTTAGTGTAAAGGGACCAAATATTAACAGTTACAATCAAGATCTAGTAGTTTTAAAACAAATTATAAACTAACCACAACAACAATACTCATTTATTAATGCAATGTGTTAATACATTCAGTTTTCTTTAATGTGTGGAACTTTTGTTGTTTGTAAGAGCTAAAACAACTGTTACTACAGGATTTTGGATGTACTTTGTAATTTGTAAATACAAATTACAATAAAACATGAATCAGATGATCTATTGACAAGGTATAATCAGCCAATCCTGAATTATTGTATGCTGGGGAGAGTAAATATATATATATTTTTATTAGACATTTAATAATGTCTGCAGATCTACTAATCTGTCTAGAGCAGTTACAAGTGCATATGACTGCATGAGAACAAGGATGATGCTTAATTATAATGGAAGCATTGATAGTTCCTGTACTAGAAAGAGGAGTATGCTAGCTACATTTCTTGAAGATGTAGAATTTTTTTTTAGCTATACCTTTTACATGTGAGATTGCTAAACAACACATTTCTTTAGTGTTTTTATTTATTTGTTTAACTTATTTTACATCCAAACAAGAATATGTTTAATCTTTAAAAGGTACCTGTGACATAAATCACACAAACACAAATTATAAAAAACATGATCACTAGCAATAAGTTTAAATGAAAAGTACAGATATTTCGTAATGAAATTAACAGTACATCACCAGTGTGTCAAAATAATAGCAATTCAATGAACACATGGTAAATACAACAATCAGTTTACCAATTAAAATGGTTGTTGCATGTAAAAGAAATAATACTTAAAAATAAAATATTCTGCTGATTGGCCTCATTCTGAAAGGGAACTTACCACCTTCCTATACTAGATCAATAGCTTTTGCTCATGTTTTCAATTCATCATAGAAAAAGGAAGTGCCAGCAGTTGACCATCTTTCTTATTCACACAGCTTCAGGTACTTTGTGTGTTTATCAGAAATTTACCTTTAGTGGCAGATATACATATCAAAAGTCTGCTCATAAAAAAAACAACAACAACAAAAAAAAAAAACGGTGTTGTCAAGTGACTAATTAATAGTGTATAATGTTTGCTCTTCTCCCTCAGGCTCACAACAAGAACATCTCACTACCAAAACTTTAATGGAATGAAATGGTTACAAACTTCATCAAATCCAACAGATAACTGACTCCTTACATCCCAACACCTAAGGATTCTTGATTACAAGGTTCCAATCCAAAATATTTCTGGCATCTCTGAACCTGATAGAATTTTGAAGAATTTTCAATTTAATCCCACATATTTTCCTATCAACAAAATTTCATGTCTCTTACTATCTACAAAAGACAAACCATTGTCTCTATCTTCAACTGGCGTTTACTAGATCCCTTGTGAATGTAATTTGACATATTTGAGTAAACAGGCTGTTTCGTAAGAAAAAAAAGAATCAATCAAGCATACTATGTTGAATGCTTGAAACCTCAAAAATTTGGTCTGGCTCAGCACAGTATTCATGCTAAACCCACAGAAACATTTAAATATGAAATGTTTTCAAAAGAAATTTGATGCCTTTTTATATTGACCTAACCTGACCTGAAATGATTGTGTCTCTCTCTCTCTCTCTCCTCAAACATTTGGGAGATTCTCATATTATGTAAAGATCAAAAATATTTTTTTTTTTAAATATTATTTTTCTATGCAACAAAAAAGTGATTGCTGCATGTTAGAAAAATCGGTTTACCAATTTTAACACTAACAACAATTGGTAAACCAATTATTTCCTTTGGAACCACATCTTCACATTCCATTTGTTTGCTGTCTTCATATGTGCATTGTTCAATTTCAAGAAGATCATTGTCACTGAAATCTTTTGAATTTGAATCCAATAATTCTTTAACATCTTCTGCATCAACACCATCAAAACTGAGGTCTTCACCAATTGCAACGATTTCTTTGACCAAGTTGTTCACAGGATTTTGAAAGCAACTCAAGGCATTAGCGCATTCTGGCAGAAGGTTTTTCAAAACAGCTTTCATGCAACTAGAAGACACTTGCTCCCAGAAGCCACGAATGTTCTCGATTGCATGTTTAATGATAAATTTTTTCCAAAATTCGTGGAGCGTAATCACATTTTCTCCCATTGTTGTTTCCACTGCCTTTGAGCATGTCTTTTTATGAAAATAGGCTTTGAAAGTTGCAATGACTCCCATGTCCATAGGTTGTAACAATGATGTTGTATTTGGTGGGAAAAATAAAACTTTCACATTCTCACACAGATCATTAAAAGAATTTGGATGACCACAAGGCTAGCGGCCTCGTGGCGCGAGCATGATTTTGATTGGTAAATTTAAAGGTGCGTTAATCAAAACTCTTGCTGCATATATCAAGGGATTGCAGCAATTAATTTCACCGCGATAATCAAATCCGATCCACGTTAAGCAAGGGATACCTGTAGTTCATTTGGTATTGTTAACACTGTTAAAAATAAATCAAATAACCTTCAACACCGAAGCTGATCTGTTACACCAAATCCTAACACTATGTTTTTACTATGTGAAAATAGTGTGGATTCGGCAGTCTATTTCCTTGAGTTTCCAGGAGAAAAAAACTCACTCGCCCATGCCAGAGATTGGCTAACTCAAGAACCAGTCAAAAAAAAAAAAAAAAAGGTTAGTAAAAATTCCCCTAATTGGTGGCTAGAACAGAACTTATGATCCTCCTTTCTTCAGGCAGTCTAGTGTCATGAACAGCACATGTCATCTCCACTGAGCTACATGGGCACTAAAACATTTACATTAGAATCAATATAAAGAAATACTTTGGAAAAATGAATACAGCAATCCCTCGATTAATGCACCATCTTTTTTCGATACCCAAATTCAATTAGTGCGCCGATCTTAAAAATAAATGTTACAGATGATGAAATAACTTAGTTACCAATTTGAAACATTTAACAAAGTTATTTTTTAATGGCATACTACACCATTTCCATGTACACTAGGTTCCAAATTTACTGCCAAAATTTATGTCGTCTGCTTTACATAGCATTTTGCTGATCACATCACGTGCAATTGTTTTCCTTACTTTTTTATTTTAAATTACTTTCCTGACCTTTAATCATGAGTAAAAGAATTTGTGTAAGAAGGAGACTATTGTGATCAACAAATATTTGATGTTGATGAAACCGGCCTTTTTTTGGAAGCGAATGCCTTCCAATATTTTTCTAGCCAAATCAGAGAAATCTCAGCTTGGTTATAAAGTGGCAAAGTCGAATGAAATTACTGCTAGCAATATGCGAGCCGTTTGGAAGCACATTCTTCCACATTGTGCAAATGATTTTAGAGGCTTTTCAAATGAATCTAAGTTAATTAAATCTCATTCTGAGAAGTTGAGTGATTCCGACCTGCTAAATGTAGATACACAGCGCGAAGATCCTGAAAAATATGAAGAAAATTTAATCACTGACAAGCCCAAAGAGGTTTCACAGAAACAATTTGAAAATAGTTTTTGTACAATCAAAGTTTTTAAGCAGCAATGCTTAGAGGCTGACCCTGGTGAAGAGAGAACAGTAAAATTTGCAAAAGAGGCAATAGGGCCATACCGTCAGTTGTATGAAAAAAAGAAACAGAATGCCCACCAAACTACGTTAACTCATTCTTCTTGTAGAGAGGCTTATACACTGGTTAAACATGATAACTAATAATTAAGGAATTGACAGCGTACACTAAAAATATAAATTAAATAAACTTTAATATATACTTTCCGATATTTCGGCAAACGTCACATTGCCATCTTCTTAGGAACTTAATACAAAGACACGTGCACACAAGTACTACACAACAGCAAATGAGAACCAAAGCTAGGAAGCTAACGTTTTCTTAAAGTCCTGATTGTGGCCCCTGGAAAGCCACAGTAATACACCGCAGCAAGTTCAAATATGAAAGACTATTCATGGAATCAGCCTCAGCCCTTAGGAACATGCCAAACCTCAACAAATTTGGATGCATGAGACTGCCCCAAATTTGGGAAACATTTATCAGAAGAACTTCAGCTCAAAGGCCAAGAACTACCAATATAGCCCGCCAGGGTGCACAACCAGGACTTTAGGAAAACGTTAGCTTCCTAGCTTTGGTTCTCATTTGCCGTTATGTAGTACTTGTGTGCACGTGTCTTTGTATTAAGTTCCCAAGAAGATGGCAACGTGCTGTTTGCCGAAATATCGGAAAGTATATATTAAAGTTTATTTAATTTATATTTTTAGTGTACGCTGTCAATTCCTTAATTATTAGTTATTACGTTAACTCAATTCTTTGTTAAGAAGCAGAATAATAAATTTATATTCTGAATATGTTTTATTGCTTTCAGCTTCATGGTTTTCCTTTAACTAGGCCCTGAGACATACCCTAATTATTTTATAAAAAAAATTAAGGGTCAAAAAAGAAATCTGAGGAACGAATTATACATTTTCCCATAGGTTATTATATTCAATTAGTGCATTTTCAATTAATGCGCCTGTTTTAAAGAACACATTAGGCTCACTAATCGAGGGATTGCTGTAGTTCTTTCTCAACTTCCCAAGTTTTAACATTCCGCTATTAACAGTCAGATTCTGCATATTCCATCACTGGGTAAAAAATAAGCTAATTACCACTCTCCACTATGTATCTATTTTAGGTGAACATGTAATGATTCACTGGTAAACTCCCAATATGACTGAACACTCTCTAAAGATAAAATGATCCTGTCCTCTCAGTTGTATTCCATTATGATAAAATCAGTGATAATCAGCAAAAACCAACATTTGTAATGACCAGCATTCCCCAGAAGAATGCAGTAAGTAATATAAATATATAAATATTTAATAAGTAATATAAATATATAATCAATCATCACAGACAAATGCATTTTTCAACCCCATTTCAATATGAATTAAAGAAATATCGCTCTAAATAATATCAATGCAAAAGAATCTTACCTGCTCCACCAATAAGCGTAGTCAACCAACCAAGTTTGTCATCTACCTCTTTCTTCATCTCATTCAGCAATGAAGATAAATAGCTAATTGTAGCATTGATACGCTGCAGATTTTCTAATGTCTCAATATAATGAGTAACTGTATAATTATGTTGTTGAAGAATTCTTTGGGTACTGTTATCTGTCAAAACAAACATTAAAATATGCCTTCTTTAAAAAAAAAAAAAAATAATAACAAAGGAAGTTCTTACTAATAAAGAAAAGAGCCTGAAAATTTTCAAGTCATTAAAATAAGGTTCATTCACTTCAAATCAATAAGTATCTGATTGAAAATACACAACACACTATGTAGTCAATTTATTTATTTGTGTGTGTGTGTGTGGCAGGGGGGGAGGTATTACCACTTTGGATAGTCTGAGTCAGACTTAATAAACCACATAAGAATCAACAGGTATTTGTTACTATAAACAAAGTAATAGCTATGTAAATGCACAAAGCTTATAGTCAAATTGTATCAGAAACAAATAACAGATAAAAGTAGTGCCTTTTATAGAAACGACGTCAGATTCCTTTTTGCAATGCATTTTTCCACAATTCATTTGTTCTTTTAGATAGAACGTAGATCTGGTTTTATGTCACAATGCATAAACAAAACTCATATCCTACACAACTAATTCCAATAAGTATGTTAGTTTCTTTAGATTTACAACCAAAGCAACTCAGGCTATTGAGGCCAGTGCATTATGTCTAGTTTGCCTGCTTTGCAGGATGAAAAAACCCATGTTTCTGGGAGAGAAAAACCCTGCTGCCTCCATTGTGTGTGTCCATCTTTTCACAGAAACAGCTTCCTTGAAAGGACATTCACATTTTCTTTTGCAGTGGTAGACCACTGCAAAAGGTATTCCAGTCAACTTTGAGTGATTTTTTTCAATACTATGCCTTTAAAACTTGCAATGTCTGCTGCCACATGATCCATCTCTCTCCAACTCCTCCTCACCAGACAAGACTATACTAACTGGCAATGACATGCCACACTATCACAAGTTATTTTTCATACACTGGATCCTGATACCTAACATATGAGAGTTTGGAAGACCTATTCTGAATGTCATTCATAATATAGTTAAGATCTACAAAATGCTTACCAATGCTTCTATAAATGGCAAAATAGTGCTCCTCCAAAATCTCTCAGTGTTCAAGATATTGAAAGGGAAAGGTTTGGAGGATAGTGCAAATTTTTTCTCATGGCATTGCAGTCATCCCTAGAGAGTGTATCCTTAATAAATTTGAACGAATCATGGCCTTTTATTTCAATGTTTTAATAATCACTATTTTTTTAACTTCAGGGGTGTGTAATCTAACATTCTGATATTTCTCATTATTAGTCATTTTACAGATCACTAAGAAGGTAAAATGGTTAGTATATTTTTTGATTAAGATGTTCAGGAAGGAGAGGTGCATTTTGTTGTTCAAGCTCCATCTTTCATAAACTGGATACTCAGTGGCATTTACCCAGACAGTCAATGAAATCTAAAAAGGAATGTCTCCTGTTTTCCAGGTTATCAGCGTGTTGTGTGCATAGCACGACCAAAGGGCAGTTTTTTTTGTTTTTTTTTGTGGTGAATCCTTAAGTACCTTGGATTCAAATTTTTATACATGGTGTCCCATAAGTCACTGCATATTTTAGTGAAATAGTGCGATTTTCAAACAAATTTAATTACGACAAGCATATTTCTTCTTTTAAAAATTATTTGCACTGTGTTAGAGATAAATATAGTCCTATTTATAATTAACTCTTACCAAAGATTCACAAACAGAATGCCGCTCTTGCCGATAGTTTAAGGTATAGACAGCTCCAATTATCACCTAGCCAAGAAACTAGCATCAACACTCAAGGAGTTGGTAGGTCATTCCCCCTCCTATATTAAAAACACACAACACTTTGTAAACAAAATCAAAGACATCACACTGGAAAAAGGTGATTTATTACATTTGACGTCTCTGCCCTCTTCACAAATATTCCCGATCAATTCCCAATCCTTCATTTACAGGACAAATTCCCTCATGATATCACAGTACTCTTTGCAAATATACTACATTCTGACTATTTTGTGTGACAAAACACTTTCTACCTACAAAAAGAAGGCACAGCCATGGGCTCACAGTTATCCCTCCCAAAACCAATTGCTAACTTTTATATGGAATAGTTTGAGTAATGTTCCCTAGATTCCTCTCCTTTAAAACCCAAAGTCTGGCTGAGATACATTGACGAGGCTTTCGCTATCTGGTCCCGTGGCAGCCAGATATTGGACACTTTCCTCAGCCACCTAAACAAACAACACAAAGGCATACAATTCACAACTGAGAAGCAGAATGCACTTCCTTTTCTAGATACACTTGTCACATGTCTTCCTTCTGGCAGTCTTTCCTTCGGTGTTTACCAGAAACCTACACATACTGACAAATATATACACACAAATTCCTATCACCACCAATACAAAAACCAGGTGTCATTAACACACTAAAAAACAGGGTTTTGAAGATTTGCTCCAATGAACAAGCACTTAAAGATGAATTAAAAATTATCAGCAATAACTTCATAAAAATTGGTACAGCCAAAATACTATCAACAAAATTCTTCACAAGACCTCACTTAAAAACAAAAATAAACTAGAATACAATAAAACGTAACCATTCCATATATTAAAGGGATATAAGATAAAATAAACAGAATACCACAGAAATACAACCTTAAAGCCACCTTTAAATCTCCTGCAAAATTAAAGAATTTACTCAACTCATCGAAGGATCCACTTCCTCCATATGGGTGTTACAGAATATCATCTGATGAAATTTTTTGTTATATGGAAGGTGGGGGGAGAACATGGATCATCCATGGAAGTTAAGTCTGTTCATAGCTTAAGGATATGTGCAATGCACATATCCTTAAAGACATGTATAATGCTACACATTACAGGAAGGGTGGCTATTAGTATAGACTGGTCATTAATAATGCCATGTTTCAACATAAAGATGTGCACATTTTCATATGGAGAGAAGACACATGAAATCAGAAATTCAAACTATGTAATTGTTGACAGCAATATTTTCATGCTGGTTAAGGACACAAAAAGCAATTTGAAATAGGAAGTAATCACCATTTACTTTTGAGAACGACAAAACTGAATAACATATCCAAAAGGTGCATACGAAATTTTTAAAGATTAGTCAAGCAGCTTTCAAATGTTAACTGTAAACTAAAATACACAAATATTATTATAAATTAAAGATGCAAAGAAATTATATTCTTGGTTTCGTCCTAATGCAATGCATAATACATGTAGATTTTGCTGTCAACAGCAAAAAAAAAAAAAAAAATCGAGCGAATTATTATGTAAATAGTATGGAAGTGAAAGAATGAAGAGGCTAGAAGAATGACACTGCATAATGGCAGTGTAAGATATAATAAGGAATCGTGTTTGTCCCACTGAATTTCATTATCATCAGCAGTGAAAAGAAATGAGACATCCATGTTACCTCCAATTAATGCACGTGATCCTCTAGTTCTAACCTTATGAGTAGCTATGCATAAAGAGATTTTACAGTGATTTTACTTGATTTCAATATCAGCCAAATAAAACAAACAATGTTTTTATAGCTATTGGATTTTAAATAAACAAGTTATTCTAAGACTTCGAAAGAAGTTGGCTATGGTGGTGTGATAATATTAGCTATACAGTTTGTCAACAAATGGTAAACAACAGATGAAGACTCAAATCTTTCATAATAACTCAATTCAAAAAAAAATATTCTGGAGTAAACAAACTCAGCCACTGAAATATTTCCACGTTACATAAAATAAGTCCCAGATAGAACAAACTACACAAACTGGGGTGCTTTACAAGGGTCAAAGCTGTACAACTGAGAGGAGACCTCCACACAGCCTTTAAGGGCATGTGGAGAAACGACCAGGGCTTCTGACCTAATGTCCAATCCTCATCTTCTCGTGGTGCACCCTGTTGGGTATCTACTTTGATACTGAACGAACAAGGATGTGCTGACAATTTGGGATTTAGCCGACTAAATTGTATTTTTATTGGCTTAAACCAAAATACATAAAATGATGGTACAACATGACAGAATTTCATGCCAGCTGGGTAGTCAGCAGGTTAAGTAGAAAAAGCCATCAAAACCCTGAAGTGCGGAAAAGCAGGAGTAGATGATATTCGACCAGAAATGCTCAAGTATGGGGGTATAATAGTCTTACAGTGGCTGCACTGCATAGTACAGAAAGTCTGGACAGAAGGACGAATTCCAGATGAAGTAGAGCTCTCATAGTACCCATATATAAAAAGGGAAATAAAACTAAAAGTGAGAATTACAGAGGTATTTTTCTACTGAGTGTTCCTGGTAAGATATATGCAAGTATACTTGAGAAACAGTTCAGAAGGATTGTGGAAGAGAAGCTTGTGAAGAACAAGCTGGATTCAGGCCAAAAGACTGTCAGGATCAGATTTTCACTTTATGACAAATAGTTGAGAAATCATGGGAATATAACAAAGATCAGTATTTAAGTTTTGTAGATCTGGAAAAGGCATATTACAACATGCCAAGAGAAAAGCCATTCAGGATGCTACAGTTGTATGGTAGCAGTGGGGCATTATATCAAGCAATACTTGGTCTTTATTTCAGTTGTAAGTTAGCAGTTAGAACTGAAGGAAGTACAGGAAGATGGTTTAATGTTAAATCTGATGTCAGATAAGGATGCACATTATCCCCTCTATTCATTATCTATATGGATCACATTATGAAGGAAACTGGTATTAAACCTAATATCAAAATTGCAGATGTTAATATCAGCTCTTTGCTTTATGCAGGCAATGTTATAATTCTAAATAAATCCACTACAAGTCTGCAAGATCCCCTGACTAAATTGAATAACTATTGTACAAGGCAAAGACAATGAAAATAGGCAGAAGCACTGAAAATATCAACTGCATTGTGAATGGAGAACTTATAGAACAAGTAAAACATTTCAGCTACTTAGGCACGATTTTTAGTGAAGATGGTAAATTAAATATGGAAATAGACAACAGAATCAACAAAGCCGGTATGGTAGGAAGTTGATTGAATAAATTTATATGGAATAAGAGAGAAATTAGTCTAAACACTAAATTAGTTGTATACAGAAGATAGTGTTCAAACTAATTTTAACTTATGGATCAGCAAGCTGGGTTAGAAGTAAAACACTTCACAAGAGTAGAGACTGAAGATATGAGAGTCCTGAGAAAGATTAGGGGCATGAACAGATGGCATCAATGGCAATCTCAGGTGGTACGGTCACTTAAACAGAATGGAAAAGGAAAAATATTAATAAAACAAGTGTTCTCTGCCAGGTTGGCAGGAAAAAGACCCAGAGGAAGACCAAGTTATAGGTGGATTAATACAGTAAAAAGTGCCTTAGAAGATAGAAATATAAGATCTGATAATGTTGGAGTCTTGACAGGTAACAAATTGATATGAAGTAAAATTGTAGATAAGAAGTTAGTAATGATGTAAATTTTTAATATAGTACTATCATATCTTGTGCACCCCCTTGAGGGTATGTCAGGAATTTGACAATAGAACAAACTATACTGCAATAAACATTTGAAAACTATATGTCATATCATTTACATAACACCTTGAGGGAATAATGTACAAAGCCACACTCTTTTTTTCCCACATAACAGCACATATACATTATTGTTTCCATAACAAAGCAAACAATATGCTACAAATGGTTATGATCTGATTTTATGTGCTACTCAGTTTTTCATGTTTTTTTTTAGATAAACCATTTATCTTAGTAATTTCAGATGATTCCTTTTCAAAAATACAGTTAGGAGCACATAATTTAAATCTTGTTTTATTTAATGGATGATAAAATAATTTCTAATTCATGTGATAAAAGTTATTTCATTTACATTTCACTTAAATATTTTATCTTACATATTATAAAACATATCTAATGTTTAAACAGTACCTCCATAGTGCACATTGAAAGAACAATGAGATGTCGCACCCTTTGATTGGAAATGACCCGAGTTTGATTCTCATCATGACGAGAGGAATCTTTAAAATAGGCTTTTCAATCGAAGGCGAGTTAATTGATGTCATATAAGATTTCTTTTTTTCTCCAAGAAACTCTGGTTTTGCAACCACATACAGGCAATCAATCAATTTACAGATAAAAAATCTAGTTTACAGGCTTAGTTGTTGGACATTATTCACAACATCAAACAAAAATAAATTATAAATTACAATTATAAATGGATATTTATTCTTATATTTCACACAATGCAGGAGATAATGATAATCAATATTTATTACCTTTTCTTTTAATTATGTGAAGTAATTAATTCTATAAAATTTATTAAAAAAATAAAAAATTCCTTACACTTACCTATTTTATCCCAAACTTCTCTGGCTTTCGTTTGTATTGCAGTCAGATCATTCAGTATCTCCTGATGATTTTTTATTTGATCTTGTGCATTGCTTTTCAAATGGTCACTTGCTTCATCTGAAAAAAATTTCAGATTAATTTTAATTATTATTATTTGGGTATCTCCACTGAGCCCTCTAAGACTCATAACAAAAGGCCTGCAATAACCATTGCTGATATGATGCCTATCAAGCCTTCTTATTAAATTCATTCATGGCTAACTCCTCCACAATTCTTTACACCAAAAGTTTAATCCATTCATCCCTGTTAACTATGCTATTACTCAATTTCCAAGCTCTCTCACCATATATTGAAAAATTACTTTCATATTTTTCCTATAAAATCCTCTTGGTCATGTATGTTTATGTGCTGTTCCCCTCTTTTTGAACTTCAACCAAATTTTGCAACATACAAATCTTTCATCTGTCCTAATCGTGAGCATTCCACAGACCTGTGAACACCACAGTCAGCCTCTGAATCCTCTCCACCAGCATTCCAAAAAAAAAAAAAAAGACAACAAATATAAGCACAGTTCTGAGGCCTTTATAAAGCCTTGATTCAACCTCGTATAGTTGTATCACGGCCTCATAAAGACTGAATGACTTCCCTATATCTCCACTCAGCGTGCATTTCATTATCCAAGTGATCCTCTGCACTATTTTGCCTACTGTGACAATATATCTAGAACTGCAATTCAGTAGGACTGTAAAAGGATAGTGGGGAGCTGTTGTTCATTTTTAATAACAGGTTTATTGGAAAGCAGAGGAATGATGAATGCCAGTTCAGGGAGGCTTCATCCCACTGATGAAACCTCAATAGTGGTAAGAACCAGTCTGGGTAGTGTCTCTTGCCATAATATTTTTGCATTATAGAATACTGGGGCAAATGATGTGATGTCTGCAACTTCGTATACAAGTAGGCTACTCATAAAGATACTTTATGCACAAACTTTGCTTACACATGGATAAAGGATTAAAACAGTATAATTTCCTGAGACCTAGAATTTTTGTGCCAAGGTGAAAGTGAAAGAAACTTGGTAACTCAGTCCATAACCTCATCCAAGAGTAGGACTAGCAACCACAGTGTATTTGAAAAAGGATCTTGTTAAAGGTGTTGATGGGATGGTGAGAGTTGTCTAGTATTTTGGTAGAGAGAGAGGTGGACTATCTGCATTATGTTGCTGCTAATGATAAATATCTCAGCTTGGTTAATGGAACTCCAAGGGAAGACAGTTTGAGTTATGAATGTTAAGTCCTCAAAGACAGATGACCTCACTATTCAGATATTTCAACTGCAAAAAAGGAAGTTTTAGAGATAGAAAAGGAAACAAAGAGGTCAGAGCAGTTTTTCTAATTTGAAGAGTGACAGAGGCAGCAGGGAAATGTAACATAGTTTGACAAAGAAATTTTGAGCTGAAGCAGATCAAAAACAGAGGGGATTTGAGGCGTTTGTATTCTCTGATATGGTCTGTCAGTTCTTCTCTGACATGGTCTGTCAGTTCTGATGAATATATAGGTGGCATCCTGTGGCAGCAGGAACTATGCAAGGTAAAGTTCAGGCAGCTGAAGTGGATGGCAAGGCCACTAGTTGAGATTCCACTAGGAATAATAAGTCTGGTTTGGATGCAGTTGGCAGTAGAGCAAGTTGTTTATATTGTTGTTGAGATCATAAATATTAGTAAAGTGGGTATGTGGAAAAATTTTTTTTTTTTTTAGGAAAAATCTTTTGCAATCATCAGTATAACTGTATAATTAAGCTGTTCTTTGTATTTGGGGAAGAAGAGTTAAAGAATAGGGACATGCAATGGAGGCGAGAGAATGACACTTGAAAAAATATTGCCCATGCAAAAGGAAATGGAACTATTTCTTATGCGTGATCTCGACAATTCCCTCTAAATACCTCCATATTTGGATTTCTTCTAGGGAAGAAGGATTTATCACAAGGGATTAAGCCTGTGAATATATTACTCTCATGTTTGGTCCTATGTACTATCTAGAAGATGTACCATCTCTAGAACGTATTTTCTTCTTTACTGCTGTAACCTCAAATGGAAGAGGGTCTGACTCCCTACAGTGTATTTGATACTATACTATACTCTTGAAGGTTTTCACTCACACTGCATCTGAAAACAAAGTGCAGGACAGAAACTGGAGTACTTGCTCTGAAGACCAAATATGGCAACAAATCACTTTGGGTTTGATTTGGGCCTGACACAAGGTGGTATTTCACCAGGTTATGAAAGACATCTACCATGCAGATGCCAGGACTTAGAATGAACACAAGGAAACTACCAAAACTGACACTCCATGCAACAACATTAAGACTGGCATAGAAATGTAAATTAACTTGAATATCAAAACTTAGGTCATTAAAACAAAAAGTATTATGTGCACTAGTAATTAAATTATTAATTTTGGTGTGATAGATAACATTATAGCAACTGTAAACCTTTCATGTGTTAAATGCTGGATAATCTTATAAAGGCATGTCATAGAGAAAAAAGGCTTTATGGAGGCAGCATAAGAGAAATGGAAATAACCAATTCCATGAGGATTACAAAGACCAGGCAAGGCAGGTGACTTAGTTGGTGAGGGTAGCTAAAGAGAAGTATGAACAGCAGTTAGCTAATGAAGCCAAAAAAAACCTAAGAAGTTCTTTCGATATGTAGCCAGCAAAAGAAAGAATGATTATGGAAGGATGACAATGATTGGAGAAAATGGTATAAAGACAGCTAGTTGCAGAAGGTGTGGTGGAGATACTTAATGAGCAGTTCATAAAGGTCTTTCAATCTTGTGAATACGACTTCATGGAGAGATTGAGAGCAGATGATGATGGGGAGGAAAGACTGATTGTAAGTGACCAAGAGGTGTATGGGGGAGTTAAGCAAACTAGATGTAAATAATGCTGACCTTCATACCATATCTATTACAACAGTCATTCAATTAAGTCAGGGAATCTTACAGACTTGTAATGGATTTATTTAGAAGTATAATATCGCCTGCATAAAGCAAAGAGCTGACATCAAAATCTCCAATTTTGATATCATGTTTAATACCACTTTCCTTCATAATGTGATCCATATAGATAATGAATAACAGAAGGGATAATGAACATTCTTTTCTCACACCAGATTTAACATTAAACCATCATCTTGTACTTACTTCAATTCTAACTGCTGACTTACAACTCAAATAAAGACCAAGTATTGCTTGATATAATGCCCCATTGACACCAATATAACTGTAGCGCCTTGAATAGCTTCTCTCTTGGCACAGTGTCATATGCCTCATCTCATCTTCTTTATACCCTCTTTTACCTTGCGGTTTCGAGGGTCCATTGATCATCGGACATCAATCCGTTTACAGGATAAGGTGGTCAGCCCTATGCCCCAGTATATCCTATGGCCTGTAGTGTTATGTTCTCAAGGCCAGTTTGCCTGCTTTGCGGGATGAAAAACCCCAGAATAAACTGGGGAAAAAAACCCTGCTGTCCATGCCCAAGACTGGCTAACTTGGCTATGGCTGAGGAAGATCCTTCAGCTCCTCACGTCACCGACGGGAATCGAACCTAGGACACTCCTTCCCCAGGCATATGGTTGCGAAGCGCATACCCACTAGGCTAACCGCGCGGACTTTTCCAGATCAACAAAACTCAAATACAGATCTTTGTTATATTCCCACGATTTCTCAACTATTTGTCATAAAGTGAAGATCTGATCCTGACAGCCTCTATTTGGCCTGAATCCAGATTGTTCTTCACCAAGCTTTTCTTCCACAATTCTTCTCAACCATTTCTCAAGCATACTTATATAAATTTTACGAACACTCAGTAGGGAAATACATCTGTAATTCTCACATTCAGTTTTATTTACCTTTTTATATAAAGGTACAATGAGAGCGCTACTATAATCATTGGGAATTCGTCCCTCTCTCCAGGCCTTCTGAATTATGCAGTGCAGCCATGTAAGACTTTTATACCACCATACTTCAGCATTTCTGGTCAAATATCATCTACTCCTGCTGCCTTTCCACATTTCAAGCCTTTGATGGCTTTTTCTACTTGAGGTATGGATATGTATTCTTGATTGTATGCCTGTTGAGTGTTTTTACCACTGTGCTGTCATCACTGCTTGTTTCATTTAGCAGTTCATCAAAATAATTACTCCATACTTCAAGGATATCTTTTTCTCCCGTTTTCATGTCACCTTTATCCTAAGCTTCTTCAACAACCTCCAGAATATTTTGCCACCTTTTTGATATTTATTTTCTATGTTCTTGCCAAAGTCCTCCAATGACTTTTGTTTAGCTAGTTTTACACAGTGTTTAGCTTTCTTACATTTTTCTCTGTATTCGCTAAGAGCACAAGCTGACTTATTCGTCAGGAACTTTTGATATGCTTTCTTCTTTTCTTTCACTGCCTCTTTAACTTCCTGTGTCCACCATGGAGTTCTGATTTTTCTATCCTTGCAGACAACCTCACTACATGCCTCTCTGGCTGAATCAATCAGGGTTTTCTTCGAGGCTTGCCACTGAATCTCCAAGGTTTGGTTCCTGTTCTCAATCTCTTTCATTTTTTCTTCAATAATCTTTGTGTATTTTAGTCTACAGTTCACATCTGAGAGCTGCTCAACTTTTATTCGCTTTAAGAGTTTCTTACATGTTATTCTTTTCAATACGAAATTCAATTTTGTCCTGCTCAAGACTAAATAGTGATCGCTTCCAATTTCAAATGCTCTGTACACTCTGGTTCCTGCACCATGGAGAAAACATCACTATCAACAATAACATAGTCATTGAGACTTTATTCCTTGCCTCTTCTCTCCATGCAAATTTGTGCACATTTTCATGTTGGAACATGGTGGTAGTAATAACCAGTCCATATCCTGAGCAGAAATCCAACAGGTAGGGGAGAACCAGAGGTCATCCCTGGAAATTGTATAAAGAGAGTGTGAATAAGGGAGTGAGAAGCTGGTTTTTTTCATGTGGAGTTGTGAATGATTGGAATGCCTAACCTGAGATTGTGGTGTCTGCAGAGAATTTCAGTGTGTTTAATCCACAATATGATGAGCTGTGTGTATGATAAAAGGACTTCCTAGATGAGTCTTTTACTCCATGGGGTATTGGGTAATGATAATAATAATATATATATATTTCACATACAATAGTCTGCATAACCTATAGTACATTGGTGATGTGTGTGTGGTTAAAAAAAAAAAAATGAGTTGGAGGTTGTAATTATACGAACATTTTGTGAAGAATGCTGTTGCCAAAAACAGGACTGCTAGAATGACAGGAATACCCTGTTTAGCAGGTCTGAAGTAGGACAGTAAAAGGATATAGTGGGGAGCTACTGCTCATTTTAATAACAGGTTTAATGGAATGATAGATGCCAGTTCAGTGGAAGCATCCAGTGAAATCACCTGCAGAAGAGGCTGAATGAATCATTTTGTGAGATGGTTGAAGTGAAGTCAAGATGAAAAGGGCCTCATTTATTGATTTAATGGAATAACAGCATTAGGAATGAAATAAATATTTTTAATTACTCCAATATTTTCTCTGTCATAGCAGCATCACAGGGATATGGTATAGGAATTGTATCATGCAACAACAAGAAAAAAAAAAGTGGAAGTGATTAGACTAAAAGACTTAAATCCTAAGAATTTTATATAAATTAGGAACTGAGAAACGAAGGAGAATAGACAAGGACAGCCAGTTTCAAGTGGGGTTTGAAAGCAGTGCAGAATGTGCATCTGTTAATTGCTAACTGGCAAGCAAGGCAGTGAAAGCCATGCACATAGATCTAGTTGCCCTTTTTAGTAGCAATACTCACTCATACCCATCACTACAAACAGACCATGCAGAGGCTTATATATATAAATATTATTAACATTACTCCTATGAATATGTCCATGACACACACACACACACACACACACACACACACACACACACACACACACACACACACACACACACACACACCGCATGAAATATAATGTTTTAAACATTAAATAAGCTTTATTTACCTAGTTACTTGTATTAAAACCATTCCAATACATTATTCATGATGTAACATAAAATATGTCTTATTACAAATTAAAATAATTCATTCAAACTTGAAGGTTTCTGCTTCAAAAAATGGATATTATATTTATCCATTGCAAGTAAATAAATGATAAGTGTAAAATCTATTATAATCCAATGTAAACTTGAATAATTTATTTGAATTTGTTATATAAAGGAGAAGGGGCAATGAAAGTGGGATTTTACCTTCCCATTAAAATATGCCTAAATATATATACACTTGTACATAAAGATCAGAGTAAATTACGATTCCACATTTCGAAACCGCTTTCTTTCTTTCTTCTGAAGTAAACAAAGATATCTTACTATTATTCTAACTGGTTTATGCTTCTGTTAACTATTTCTGACTACCATGTCCAAAAAACTCATGCTTAACAAAATTTGTGATGTCAGTTAATGACATTATAAATATCTATGACATTTCATTTTTGTCAAACCATATTATTTGCATTTAACATACTTCTATAACATTTTATATTAAACAATATTTCTGTGGCAAATTAAAAGATACTTACCTAATTTTTTCTTAATATGTTCTGTCATATCAGCCAATTCTTTCTGTCCAGAAGCAATGAGTGCCTTTTCTTTAGTCAAGTGACGCAGATTATGGACAACAAACTGCTGAATATTCTGTTGAGATTCTTTTAAAATTTCTTGCCGTTCCATCAATTCTTTTTGACCACTGGACATAGATTCTAAAGTTTGGCTTGTAAGATGACTAACTTTTTTCTGATCTAGCTAAATATATATATGCACATAAAAGAAATAAACTGCTGTCTTCTTTTAAGACTACACATCATTACAATACAATTCATTTAGAATATTGTCTGCAAAGTATGATACATTGTGCATGATTACTCACTAAATGAAACCTCCCATGATAAGTTTGTTCACTCTATGGAGATTTGTTGTAATAATAACAATCTACTGAAGCACAATGAACAATAATCACATACCAATTAAAAACATTTAAGCCTTTCCATAAAGTATATATTAAGTTTAACAGTAACAATTCCATGAAATTTAGCAAATTATGATATGCACTAATCAATTACACCTCACAGACACTTCAACAGGTAGGATCAAAAATTAATCAAGGCAGTCAAATCTCTGAATAATCATAATATATATTTTTATTTAGAGTATGTATGATGATATAACAGTCATGAGGCCCCTTTTACGGGGACACCATCTCATCCCCCCCCTCCCCATTTTTATATGGGCACAGGACCAGCATATAGTTGACGAATCCAGCCCATGACTGGGTCTAGAGTATTCTCGACTGTAATCTGTGTGTGTTCACAGAGCCAGTCCTCCTCTGAGGGAGGAAAACCCAAGTTTCTGGGAGGAAAAAAAACAACCCTACTTCTGTATGAGACTGGCTAACTCACCTTTTGTTGAAACAGACCAGATAAAGGTTCCTCACATAAAAAAAAATATGACAGGAATCGAACCCAGGTCTTTCCGACCAAAGGTTTTGGTCTATAACAACTGAGCTATGGAGGCTCTATAATACATATTAATCCAATCCTATACCACTATGACAATAATAATAATGATGACAATGATAAGTAAGGTCATTAAGCATAAAAGTTAAGTACTATAGGAACTAAACTTATTTAAAGTGAATTTGAGATGAACTAAACTTTTTCTGAAGAACACTTGAATCAGTCAATTCAGCATGTGAAATGATTGCAAAGTGAAATGTAAAATGATAGGGGTGCTTAAGGGTCAAAGCTGTATAACTGAGAGGAGACCTCCACATAGCCTTTAAAGCAATGCGGAGAACCGACCAGGGCTTCTGACCTAATGTCCAATCCTCACCTTCTCGTGGTGCACCCTGTTGGGTATCTACTTTGATACTGAACGAACGAGGATGGGCTGGCAATTTGGGATTTAGCTGACCAAATTGTATTCTTATTGGTTAAACCAAAATAAAAATTGATGGTACAACATGACAAAATTTCATGCCGGCTGGGGCGTCGCCCGGTTAAACAAGGCCCCCGTTGTTTTCGCCAGGGAACCAGGGCGAACAGCGAAAAGTCAGCTACTGGAACAAATCTGAAAACAAACCCCAACTCAACATCACCAGAGTTAAAGATCGGTACTATCAACGTAAGAAGCCTGAATGGCAAAGAAATGGAGCTAGCTGAGAAATTAGATAAGTACCAGATCGACATAATAGGGGTGACTGAAACAAAAAAGACCAAAACTGGTGAGATCTTTCTGAGCAATAAATACAAAATGTTATATTCAGGCAATGACAATCAAGGAAAAGAAGGAGTAGCCATAGTGTTGAACACAAAATACGAGGCTAATCTTCATGAATGGCAGTCAGTCTCAAGTAGAGTAATGTGGGCAAATATGAGAATGGGGAACTGGACAATGAGACTTATTTGTGCCTATGGTGCCACAGAAGGTTCTACTAAGGTAGAAGTGGAGGAATTTTTTGAGGCTTTAGAAAAAGCAACTGACACAATGAAAAAGGAAAAGTTGGTCCTTGTTGGGGATATAAATAGTAGAGTAGGAAATGATTGTGAGACATACAAAAATATTTTGGGAAAATTTGGAGAAAAGATCAAAGCTAATAATAATGGCAAATATCTGTTGGATTTCTGCTCAGGACATGGACTGGTTATTACTAACACCATGTTCCAACATAAAAATGTGCACAAATTCACATGGAGAGAAGAGGCTAGGAATAAGAAAAGTCTCAATGACTATGTTATTGTTGATAGTGATATTTTCTCCCTGGTGCAGGACACCAGAGTTTACAGAGGATTTGAAATTGGAAGTGATCACTATTTAGTCTTGAGCAGAATAATATTGAATTTCATATTGAAAAGAATAACATGTAAGAAAGTTTTAAAGCGAATAAAAGTTGAGCAGCTCTCAGATGTGAACTGTAGACTAAAATACAGAAATATTATTGAAAAGAAAATGAAAGAGTTTGAGAACAGGAATCAAACCTTGGAGATTCAGTGGCAAACTCTGAAGGAAACATTGATTGATTCTGCCAGAGAGGCATGTGGTGAGGTTGTGTGCAAGGATAAAAAAATCAGAACTGCCTGGTGGACACAGGAAGTTAAAGAGGCAGTGAAGGAAAAGAAGAAAGCATATCAAAAGTTCCTGGCAAATAAGTCAGCTTTTACTCTTACGGAATACAGAGACAAATGTAAGAAAGCTAAACAGTGTGTAAAACTAGCTAAACAAAAGTCATGGGAGGACTTTGGTAAGAATATAGAAAATAAATATCAAGAAGGTGGCAAAATATTCTGGAGGTTGTTGAAGAAGCTTAGGAATGGAGGAAAGAGTGCTGTAAAAGGAGTTAGAGATGATAAAGGTGAAATGAAAACAGGAGAAAAAGATATCCTTGAAGTATGGAGTAATTACTTTGAAAAACTGCTAAATGAAACAAGCAGTGATGACAGCACAGTGATAAAAAACACTGACCAGGCATGCAGTCAGGAATACATATCCATACTTGAGGTAGAAAAAGCCATCAAAGGCTTGAAATGTGGAAAGGCAGCAGGAGTAGATGATATTCGACCAGAAATGCTGAAGTATGGTGGTATAAGAGTTCTTACAGTGGCTGCACAGCATAGTTCAGAAAGCCTGGACAGAGGGACGAATTCCCGATGATTGGAGTAGAGCTCTCATAGTACCCATATATAAAAAGGGAAATAAAATTGAATGTGAGAATTACAGAGGTATTTCCCTACTGAGTGTTTCTGGCAAGATCTATTCACAAGATCTTCCACAGTTCTTCTCAACCGTTTCTCAAGTATACTTGAGAAACGGTTGAGAAGAATTGTGGAAGAAAAGCTTGGTGAAGAACAAGCTGGATTCAGGCCAAATAGAGGCTGTCAGGATCAGATCTTTACTTCACGACAAATAGTCGAGAAAGCATGGGAATATAACAAAGATCTGTATGTAAGTTTTGTCGATTTGGAAAAGGCACATGACAAGGTGCCAAGAGAGAAGCTATTCAATAAGCTGCAGTTATATGGTGTCAATGGGGCATTATATCAAGCAATACTTAGTCTTTATTTGAGTTGTAAGTCAGCAGTTAGAATTGAAGGAAGTACAGGAAGATGGTTTAATGTTAAATCTGGTGTGAGACAAGGATGTACATTATCCCCTCTGTTCTTCATTATCTATATGGATCACATTATGAAGGAATGTGGTATTAAACCTGATATCAAAATTGGAGATGTTAATATCAGCTCTTTGATTTATGCGGATGATGTTATACTTCTAAATAAATCCGCTACAAGTCTGCAAGATTCTCTGACTAAATTGAATAGCTGTTGTAATAGATATGGTATGAAGGTCAGCAATAAAAAGACAAAGACAATGAAAATAGGCAGAATCATTGAAAATGTCATCTGTGTTGTGAATGGAGAACCTGTGGAACAAGTAAAACATTTCAGCTACTTAGGCACAATTTTTACTGAAGATGGTAAACTAAATATAGAAATAGACAACAGAATCAGCAAAGCTGGTATCGTGGGAAGTCAATTGAATAAATTCATATGGAATAAGAAAGAAATTAGTCGGAACACTAAATTAGCTGTATACAAGACTATGTTCAACCAATTTTAACTTATGGATCTGAGAGCTGGGTCAGAAGTAAAACACTTGACCAAAGACTAGAGACCGCAGATATGAGAGTCCTGAGAAAGATTAGAGGCGTGAACAGATGGCATCAATGGCAATATCATATTAAAAATGAGGATATTAGGAAAGAACTTGACATTGTCAGCATCCAGGAATGCGTTAGCAGAGCTAATCTCAGATGGTATGGTCACTTAAATAGAATGGGAGAGGAAAGATTAGCAAAACAAGTGTTCTCTGCCAGGTTGGCAGGAAAACGACCCAGAGGAAGACCAAGATATGGGTGGATTGATATGGTACAAAGTGCCTGAGACGATAGAAATATAAGATCTGATAATGTTGGAGTCTTGACAAGTAACAGACTGATTTGGAGGAAAATTGTAGATAGGAAGTTAGTAATGATGTAATTTTTTTATGTAGTACTGTCATATCCTGTACACCCCTTGAGGGTACATGGCAGGAATTTGATGATGATGTTGATGATGATGATGAATGATTGCAAAAAACAAATAAATAAAAAAAAATAAAAATACAAACTTCATGGTGGACTCCAGAAGTTAAAGAGCAATCCTAGAAAAGAAGATATAATTTTACAAGTTCCTGGCAAGTATGAGACAGTATAATCCCCCCCCCCACATGCAGAACAGGTAATGCATGTGGGAGGGGGGTAAATAAAGTCTTGCTGGGCAAACATACTTATTATTGAACTAGGCAGCCAGTATTTGCAGCATGCACACAAGTCTCATCTCAGCTTTATGCCCCTGCTCTAAAAATTTCCCACATCAACTTTACCATGAAAGATAGCCATGCAAATATTTGTCACTGTGGATGTAAAAAAAAAAACTCCCATAAAAGATTACAAAAAATATGAAAAATACAACAAAAAACTGTAAAAAAAAATAATAAAACATATCCAAAACTGGAAGAACCTTTAGTGCTATTTTACATTGAAATTTCACCAATAAATGACACAAGCATATCACAAAAATTTCTTATCAATTTCTTGATATATACCCCCACAATGGCTGTTCAGGGAAAACACTTCCATGTCCATTTCAGCAACGTCCGAGACATTAATACCAACATTAACTTACGGACATCAAAACCTGTTCTGATATTTCTAACTGAACCCATTTGGTATTCTCCATGCCTACAGCCCATCTTAACTATCCCAACGAAATCATGCATGATGCATTACACAAACAAAGGAGGAATATAAATACAAAATTAATGACGGAAAATCTCTCGTATATGTCTACTTATGGTATTCCCTTACTAATAGTTAAAGGAGGAATATGTAATTTTCTCAAATCAGATATCCCTTGACAAAGACCCATCTTACCTTGAATGTTCACTTTTTGATCTGTTCTATCTCAAGATTTCCTTACATCATTTTACTGCCTTCATCTGCTGCCTTTACAACTATTTATCAGTAAAAGCTGATTTTATAAAACCAAATTACTCAGATTGCATGATTGTCTTTCCAAGGGGCTAACATCTAAACAAAGGATGAATTGGCATGCAATTCAATAAAAATGAATGCAATTAGCATGACGAAGAAAGCCATCAAAAACCTGAAATGTGGAAAGGAGTATATAATATTCAATAAGAGATAGTCAAATATGGTATATAAGTTTTACAGGTGCTTATACCACATAAGTACCTGCATAGCACAATTGGAAGAACAATGGAACATTGAAATCTTCAATTAGAAAAGATCCGAGTTTGATTCTTATCGTGACGAATAATCTTTATGCACTTTTTCATTTGAAGATGAGTTAGCCAATCTCAAAGAGTGGCAGCAGGAACATAAATGACACATTAAATTTAACAACTATAATAAATATGACCTGGATACTATAAATAGAACTGACTGGAAAGGCAGCTGTGCACAAATTTAAGAAGACCTTGAAATTCTAATCAACCATCCTAATCTCAACAATAATGAGTCTTAAAATCCACATAACCTTTTGTTCTAAAAGGTCATTATAACAAACACTTATGTTAAATTATTCATTAGGTCACTATTGCTGTATCGAAAGATAATATGGATGTGTTCTCAGGGCATGTAAAAATAGGATTAGCTTGATGTGGTTATTATTATTATTTTATTTATTTTTTTTTTTTGTCCACTAGTGGTCCAGCCAGCAAATGACAGCAGACCAAATTAGTGTCACACTGTGTCTGTGTACATATGTGTATACTCCAGGTGATGACCTTAATATGAAGGCCAAAACATGAGAAACTTAATGTAATTATTCTTAACAAGGTAGTAGTCTCTATAATTTGACCAAAACGAATATAGATTACTTAAGTGTCCTCCATCAATATTCAATCCTCTTTTTTCCATTGCAAATTCAAGGGCTATAGCAAATAAATTTGGTGAGATAGTCTCTGACTGCTCTTTTGATTTCTTTTTCTTTACTATTTAAATTTATCACACCTGAACCTTTCTCATATATATGAGTGAATATAATAGCTCATTTATATATGGCATTACTATATATATATATTTCAAAAGAAAAATTGAAAATAATGAATTAAACAACTGGGTTTTAGAATGTACTTGAAGGAAATTAAAAAAAAAAAAAAATCAGTAATTTAACTTTTAATTAGTTACCTCTAATTGTTGCATTGCATATAACTGGGATTCAGCTGTTGACATAAGTTTGTTAACAGTCATCTCTGTTTTAGCAGTGAATTGCTGCTGGCGTGCAGCATAGCAAACTGACCTTGCTCTATTACTAACGATTAGGTAAGCATTCCATGTATTCTGATCCATATCTCGGGTGCACTCCCGCAAAGTCTATTTAAAAAAAAAAAAAAAAAAAAAAAGATGGAAACATATCTAATACATGAAATAGATAATTCATGAACAGAGAAAACAGGAAATAATACAATTTAAAATAATCAAATACATAATTTTACATATATAAGTTGTAAAATGTAATGTTAATTACAAAGATCATTAAGGCTTATTTTCAATAAAAGTGTGAACTTTATTAATTGCCACTGATACACCAGTGTCCAAAACTTAAGGACAAACACTATTTTTGAAGATTACAACTGCAAATTCAGACAAATCAGCTTGTGGCAAATTATGGCAATGTACACCTGATGATTTCGAGCAGAAAGCAGGTACACATTTAAATCTATCGCAAAGGGTCATGTGGTAGCACCTGACATGGTAAAAAGGCTGTGCACAGTAAATTGTGTTTGAAAGAAGCTCTTATTGTGAAGGAATAAAGTTGAAATCGTGGAATGTCTTGTAATGTCTCAAAGACATCATCTAGATCAGTGTTTCCCAACCTTTTTGATGTTGCGGACCCCCTGTATCGAACATTAATTCACCGCGGCCCCCCGTAACATCCAAAATGGAAATTTTTTATATTATATGTGGTAGCACCTGACATGGTAAAAAGGCAAAAGGCTGTGCACAGCAAATTGTGTTTGAAAGAAACTCTTATTGTGAAGGAATAAAGTTGAAATCGTGGAATGTCTTGTAATGTCTCAAAGACATCATCTAGATCAGTGTTTCCCAACCATTTTGATGTCTCGGAACCCCTGTATCGAACATTAATTCACTGCGGGCCCCCATAACATCCAAAATGGAAATTTTTTTTATATTTTACATATCATAAAGATGAAGTAACACATTATAATTTTACAACACTAAATGTGTCATTTATGACAATGCAATACTGTTATTAATGGAAATATTCGGAAGAATATGAATGTATCAATTAGGCCTAATATTATGAATTTAACACTCACCTAATGTGATGGCTGGTGCTATTTTTCAGACGTCAACTTTCGCATGTCAGGATCAAAACTGGATAATTTCAGACGTAGATCTGGCTCCACGTTAACTCTGGTCCTATATTTGTTTTTCATATATACAGGATGAGAAAATGTTGTCTCGCACAGATATGTAGTGGCAAATGGCAACAGATGTCTTACAGCCCTTTTGGAAATTTCAGGGTAAACAGATTTAGCTTGGAACCAAAACTCCAGTAATGGTAATGAAGGAAACAGCATTTTGAACGTTGAATCACAGGACAGCTCGATAAGTTATTCTGCTTCGACAGAAGGAAGTTCATATTCCGAGTCTAGAAAGAGAGAGAGTTTTCATCCAGTCGTTTTTTTCAAGACAAAGCAGAAAATACAGACATAGTTGAGTTGCCAATGACCTCAACTATGCAACATCACTAGACAGGGGTTGTTCATTGAAATCAATGAAATCACTCAGCGTGTGAAAGGAATCTTATTTTCCTTTCTCGATACAGTTGCACCACAAATTTAACTTCTTGATTGTTGCCTCTATCTTGTCTTGCACAGAAAACATGGTGACAGATGTACTTTGAAGGTTCGAGTTTAGAGTATTCAAGATGTTAAAAATGTCCACCAAGTAAGCAAGAGATGAGAGCCATGTGAAATCATTTAAATAGTGTGTTAACTCAAATTTGGAGTTTATGAGGAGCAACCTTACTTTATCACGAAGCTCAAACAACTGCATCAGAACTTTACCCCGGGACAGCCACTGGATTTCTGAGTGCAATAATAAGTGTATGTGATCACTTCCCATTTCATTACAAAGTGCAGAAAATAACTGGCTGTTAAGAGGACGGGCTTTAATAAAATTGACAATTTTTACTGCCTTGTCTAGAATGGTTTTCATTTTGGAGGGCATACGGTGTGTAGCTAGTACTTTGCAGTGTATACAACGTGTTGATTTCACAAGAGGTGCAACTTTCTGGATAAGTGCAACCAAACCTTTATGTATTCCCGACATTGCCTGAGCACTCTGTGCTGATACCTACACATTTTTCCCAGTGAAGTTTATTTATAGTTATGAAGTCACTGACAACTTTGAAAAGGGCTTCAGCAGTTGTATGAAGAGGTAAAGATTCACAGAACAAAAAGTCTTCACAAATTTTATTTTCGTGTTCATATTGCACAAAAGCTAGCAAATTAGCATTATTTGAAATATTGTGGCTTTCATCCAACTGCAACGCAAAATATTCACCATGACGTAACCGTTCTATAGTTCGCCCACCATTTCTAGATCCCTTCTTGGCTTTGTGCCAAGAATAGTCGATTCATGCTGAAGGGGAGAAAGAAATGAAGGATGTACGAATTGGTCGCCAACATGCGAAATCACGTGCTTTCTTGTCTGTCGCTGTACTAGTACTAGCTTGATTTTTGTTGTTCTCTTTTTGCATTATTTTTTTATTATTAATTTGTATGATGGATCCAGTACAGTCAACAAGTTCTGTTGTTAAACGTTTCAGTAGCTCTTGCAAAAGAATATTGAATAATGTGCTGACATTCTGTGAAAAAGAATCGTCAGAAGGCCGTCTTCTTGTTCCCCTTTCTCAAGTCATAAAACGTGCACGTGCAATTGCGGGCGTATCGGGGTCAACTGTTAGAAGAATTCGTAGGGAATCAAAAGGTGAAGATAAGCCAAAATTTAAATCTCCTAAAAAAAAAAAAAAAAAAAGCGCCAGAGAAAGAAAACCATCAAAACCGTAGCATTGAATGATTTTGATGTAGACGTTATAAGAAGAGCTATTCACGAATTTTACGTATTCGAGAAAAGAGTGCCAACTGTTCCGAAATTGATTCCTGTGCTTAAAGAAAAAATTAATTTTCCTTGGAAAAGAGAAACTTTAAGGAAAATACTTCATGAAATCAGATTTTGTTTTAAAAAGTCCCAGAATAAAAGGAAACTTATCATGGAGCGAAGTGACATTGTTTTATGTAGAACGCAGTATTTGCACGTATTAACACTCTACGTACATTTTTCCAACTGTTATACAAGCAAAATAGTTACACTTTAAAAACAACAATGTTCGTAAAAGAAAAGCTAAATTTTCCGACCTGTAATAATAAACAAACTCAGTTTGTTTATTATTAACTTTTCACAGTATTGTCAGATAACAATATTACAGAACCTCGTTGACATGTTTTTCACTAAACAAGTTCTTTAGTATCGCTTTTGTCGCAGACAAAATTAAATCTTCCCCAATTGTATGGAGTTGTCCATTTCTAGCGATCAGAAGAGCGACTTCGTAAGAGGCAAGAACAGCCTTTTCATTTTTTTTCCCACACACAATGTCCTTAACTAAATTCTGTGAGCCACAAAGTTGCAGTTTTTTATTTTGAAAATATTCTATTGGCTTATTAACTGATTCGCCATGTTTTGTTTCAAAGTGACGTCTCAACTTTGATGGTTTCATTGATTCATTCGATAACACTTCGCAACAAAGAACACACTGTGGTTTGTCTTTACAGTCTTTATTCAGAATGGAAAATCCCATTTGGAAGTAGTTCCTTCCCTCAAAAATTTTCATTTTTGAGGGAAGGAACCTTTATTTGCACTAGTGCTATTTTCGACAACACTAGATCCACTCGGATTATCATCTGTCTTGCATTTCAACGATCCACACTTTAACCACCGATCCATATCTAAATAAGATCGTGAACAAATTGAAAATCAGAAGTTTCATTGTGAACTCAATTATTTGACCACGAGTAGAAAAACTGAATATTAAACTGAGAAAAACACACTTGTATAATATTATAAAATTTATTTATAATATAAATTATAATATTATAAATCTCAAACCCAATATAATATTATAAATCATAATTTATTAAATTAAATTACAAAGGGTTGGTTATTCACCTCTGCTTTACAAAGGGAAGAAGTAACGGTACCAATATTCGTGTTAAATTTTACTTAAACCATGGGCCTCAAGAGCCAGAGATATAGATTACAAATATCCCAGGAGTGAGCAACATGATAAGATAAAGTTTAATGAAAATAAGCTATCCCGCGGACCCCCAGGGGTCCGCAGACCACAGGTTGGGAAACACTGATCTAGATGATTTCACAAAGGGAAGAATTATTGAAAAGCTTGAATAAGGCCACAGAATTACTGATATTGCCAGGGAATTTGGAATCTCACATAGCATTGTATCCAGGCTCTGGGCAGAGCTTCAAACCATGGAATGCATTCCAGATTTGTGGTTATAATAACAAAATGTAATACACCAGAACAGGTCAGCTTGCAAGTTGGCTCCATTCAAGAACAGGCACGTGGATATCTTGACAAACTGTAGCAAGACGTTTACGACAAGTAGGCCTATACACCTGAAGGCTGCTCAAAATTCCCCTCCAGAAAACAAACAAGGCCCTTTACCTTGCTCTGATGGAGGAGTGGGCCAGGTTGCCTCAATAACTCCTGAATCACTTAGTGCCAAGCATGGTACATGAGAGCTGCATCACAATTTGGGGTGAACATATTCCATACTGAAATGTCTCTCCACAGTTTTCTGTAAGCACTGTACATGAAATTTGAAAAATTTGGTAAAAATGTATTGCAATTTAATTTTACAAAATTTATAACATTTTTCGTGTAATAATTTATAATTTATTAATATAATTTATGAGTATGCTGGCAATAAATTTATGTCCACATTTGGCTTTAGTCATGAAAAAGGCAAATTTAACACTTTAACAAGAGATTTTTCTCTAATCGATTTAATTAAAGTCAAAGAAATCTATATCACAAAATACATACCATACTGTCAGAGCAAACATATGTTGGTCGACCCTCAACAAAAGACTGACAATTCAGAAGCCTAACACTGAGTTTTCCAATATCTTCCTCTGTCATTTTAGTGCACGATGTCTGTAGCATCATAATGACCTATAAGTAAAGTATCGTTAATATATAAACAAAAGAAAAGAAATGAAAAAATTTTTCATCTATATATCACTATAAGAAAAATTTTAAATATATGCTGGAGATTTTTCCTTTTACAAAAATACATTTAGTACACAATACTTAATGCACAGAGTATAGTTGTCGATATCCTAATATGCACAGAACCATATGGATTCTAAACAAATGTCAAATTTACAGATTAAAGTATTAAAAAGTTTAATAACTAGCTAAAATAAGCACAGATATTTTGCTATAAGTTTCTTATAGTATCATCAAAGTATGAATAGAAAATTTCAGAAATTCAAAAGCAACCAATTATAGGTGTATGCCAACAGTTACATTTCTGAATGTGTGTGTTTTCTAAAACACTATTAGGAATTATTCAGGACTATAGTTTAAAAAATATTTCAGTCAAGTTGGCTTTTCAGTTGAGAGAACTGAAAAATATTACATTAAGCTTAATAAAGCCAAATGTCTTGACTCACTCAGCACTATTGAGATGATACTAGAAATATGATCTTTTGAGCCAATTCTATGAAAACTGCACTGAAGTAACTTTGAATATCTTTAATGGAATTAATTCAAAGAAAGTTTCAAAGCTCTGAGAGATTAAGCCAATCTATTTGATTTTCAAATAGACATTTTTACAAGTTCTACATACATATTTAAATATATTTTTAATCCCAGAGTTACAGAATTTGTTTCAGTCATGGATTATCATGCATATACACAGTCCTGGCTGGACAAGTGGATAGCATCTCTGCTCCCCGCAACCTACAGATTATGGGTTCAAATTCAATGTGGCATGGATGTTTGAGAATATTAAGTGACAGATGAATTCCATCATCCACTATACTTTTAATGGAAGCCAAATGTACCTTGAAAATGCACCACGTTTAGTTTTCAGATTACATAACCCTAAAACCAACCAAAATACTTGTGTATTATAAAGAAAAAGCAAAATAAGCATGACTGTCACTGCTAGTACCTACCTGTTGTTTATAAATTTCCAAAGTCACATAATGGAAATTAATGTGAAGAGATGACAGAGGAGCAAGACTAATAGAATTTGTGGAAAAAGAAATACCTACATGACATTCTTTTTTCAATGAAAATCCACAGAAAATTGACATGGAAAAGTCCAAATGGAAGACCTAGTGAAACTGACTTTACCCTCAATAAAATAACAGAATAAAACATTTCAAGATGGTTCTATTATCAGTACCTTCAGTACCTTACTGCTTCAACTTTCAGCAGCCAGCTTAAAATAAACTGCCAAAAAGAAGAAAATGTTTCAAAGATCAAACAGATATGTAAACAAACACTCAACATTAAAAAAAAAAAAAAAATCCAACATGAATTAAACAGATTTGAAAATAACAGAAGATAACTGCATCTTCAAAAATGCCAAATGGCAATTAATGAACAGCAAAAAATAAATAGTTTCAGTAATGACAAGATGGGAGTATAACCAATCATGAAATAACTAAAGTGCCACAAATTCTACCAGAAATTATGTGGAGCATCTAAAGCATGCAAAATGGAAAAGTTGTAGGAGAGGATTGAGTCATAGCTGAACTTCTAAAAGGGTGGGGAAGTGTTCTACAAAATCTTTGCCAAAAAAAAAAAAAAGTTCAGCCAAGATATGGTAAATCAAGAAAATTTGGTCACCAAGAGCAATGAAAAGGCTGCTCTTATTCTGATTCACAGAACAGGTGAAGTAGAAGACTTGAACTATCAACTACTATTTAGCGATTTATAGATTGTTTACAAAAGTCTTGGCTCATAAGACTTCGTGCAAAAGAACAGGCAGGCTTCAGCACAATGGACAATATTCAAGTTGTACAACAGTTTATTGAATGGTGTAATGAATACCATATCCCATTATGACTTGGTTTTATTGTTCATATCAAATCCTTTGATCTGTTAAAACTTCTGCAATACTTAAAATTCAAAAAGTGAAGAAGCCATATGTAAGGACCATCATATCAGCATACACTAATGTTACAGCAGGAGAAAGATTTTTTCACTAAGTTACAATATAAATTAAAGTCACGACAAATTATATTCTTGTTTAATCTGAAAGGGAATGTGCTTTGCATTATGAGATACTACAGTGACAGGTGTGAAGTCATTAGCCTCTATAAACAAATAGCCCAGTTTTGAAGACATTTTACTAGCAAACTTTATTTGCTTACGTGGATAAAGGATTAAAAAAGAACATGATCTAGAGTATTCATGATCTATATATATGATATGATCCCGAGTATTTTAACAATAAGGTGTTACACCTTTTCACTACTTGCATATTTCTCATATACAAGTGTTTTGCATTTAATCAATTTTCGTATCTCTTCTGGGTGTGGCTTCACCTGATGACATTTCAATGTTTGTCTTCAGGCTCGATTCCAGGGAGTACAGTGGTACATAGTGGTAAGTCTTTGCCTGTCACTGAGCAGAGCCACCAGTGAGCATCTGTTCAGTTTATTTACAAGAGATCCTTTTGGGTCACTCAGCAAAATTTAGCAATTTTTGTAGATCACTCAGAGTTTTCGGAAGCACCTTTTTACAGTACTTCAGTAAAGGTCAAAACTAGTCTGGGTAGTGGCCTTTCCCATAATGCATAGCATTATACATCTGAAAGGGATGCACTTTCAATTATATGACACCAAGGAAGTGATGTGAAATTCCTTAGTATCATCTTTTCCATTAGACGACTACAAGTAGTCCACTCATGAAGATACTTCACATACAAGCTTTGTTTGCTTGCACTTGAAAAAAGGATTAAACAAGAATATAATTTCTTATCAACTTTAATTTAAAAAATGCTACAGATTGATGAACACAGCATGTTTAGAAGAAATATTCAAACTTCTTGATTAGGAAGGGAAAAAAAAGTCTTAAGAAATGTGAAATATTTAAGCCATTTTTGCATCACAGATGCTAGGTATATAGCTAAGTAGGTGCCAAGTGGGAGCGGATACCCCCTTTTGAGTCATCAGAATTCAAGGAGAACCGGCCTACCAGTCCAGAACTAGGGGAGGGGGGCACTGTAGGCATCAGGAGGGGGTGGATCCCCCAGTATAAAATAAAATAATAGTAAATTAAAAGCGGAACTACATCAATTGCTACTAGTTAAATTCTCTACAGTCCTGTTATCTTTAGGCTTTGTATTTTTTCCACTGACCAGGTTTCTCTGTGTTCAGAGGTTCCGAATTTCTGCTATCTTTGGTCTTCAGTCAGTTTTTTTATGTGGTTTCCAACCAAGAAAGGGTCTAGTAAACCTATAATATATTCGTACCATGGTTGGGATAAGCATTTTTTTTCTATATTTTTATTTTTTACCTCATCCAGAAACCCTAGAGACCAAACATGGAACTTCTTCAAGCCATTTCAGGACTCTAATAAAGAAGGATGGTCTCACCCAAGTGATGAGATTCATCTCTCATCTAAAGACAATCATGGACATCCATCCCCATGGCGGATTTGAATAAGAAGCCTGTTGGTTGAAGAGCAGATACGTTAACCATTCTCAGCCAACCAGGTTGGCAAGTTCTTCTATACCTGAAAAGAAAATTCAAAAAAGCTTCTTCAAGTGTTAACCCCTAGAAGGAGGTTGGCAACCATGTCAGGGAACCTTTTTCTTTCTTTTGCTGCTCTGGAACATTTATAGTTCCAGAGGGTTAAGCAAAGAGGGTTAAGTTTATGATTAAGCAAAGAAGCTTACAAGATGCTAAACCATTGTTAGTGTTGAGATTGGGATGATAAATCAGCGTTTGACATGGTTTTCTGAATTTTTTTTTCCATATAAGTTTGATACAACGTAGAAACATGGTGCCTTTCCAATCAATTATGTGGCACATTTGAAGTGCATGATCAGAAAGGTTTGTTTTTCTATTATAAAAGGAATTTAATGTGTCATCTGTATTGACCTTTTCTTATTGGGATTATCCATCTTGTTTCCTCCCATGTAACACAAATTCCAAGTGCACTGGCTTTTGTATACCACTGGTTTTTTCTTCACAGTCTACCATAAATGCACGCACGCACGCACACACACGCACGCACGCACACACACACACACACAGACACACACGGGCTGAAACCACAGACTTGTGCAACACAAAACACGACCTTCAAACACAGAGTCCTAACAATTTACTCGAATGAGGAAGCTCTGAAAAATGATCTCAAATTATATGCAAAACTTTTATAAAGAACAACTACAAAAAAAAATAATTAAGAGGATCCTTCACAATAATGTAACCAAAGATAAGATTACAATAATGGCATAGCCATTCTGTACAATTAAGGGAATATCTGAAAAAATAGCACACTACATAAATAGAATATTAAGGCAACATTCAAACCACCCACAAAATTAAAAAGCCTACTCGGCTCTTCTAAAGATCCCCTTCCCACCCAAGGGCATACAAAACCCAGTGCACCTGTAATTATTATTATTGTCATCATCACGTGACATCTCCAAGGAGTCCAAAGACTCCTCGAAGGGAAACACCTACTCTATAACTCTCCATCCCAACCACTTAATCCACCAAATACAACCAAATGCCACTACAATCATCTACTGCCCACCACCACCACCACTAGTATTTTTTATCTGTAAATTGTGTATGTGGGAAGAAAAATCCGAGTTTCCAGAAGAAAATCCTGCAACTGCCAGAGGAGATTGGCTAACTCACCTTCCAATGAAAAAAAAAAAAAAATGATATAAAGATTCTTCTTGTCACGATGAGAATCAAACTTAGGCCTTTTCCAATCGAAGGATGCAACATACCATTGTTCTTCCCACTGTGCTATGGAGGCGGTTAATTTACTGTATGCAGAGGAAATAGGATGCACACAAATAAGAAAAGATGAACACAAAAAAACACATTAAATTCCTTCATTTAACTTTATTTAACCATTGAAATAACTGGAAAGGAACCCAAAACTTGGCACAAATGAAAATTCAAAGAAACTTGTCAGATGCTGATTCATCATCATGCTTGACAAGATTTTAGGCTAGCGTCGCATGTTCTGGCCTTAGAAGTCATCGTTGAATCTCTTAAGAAGACGTCCTGGTTTTCTTTTTCCTAATGATTTATAATTTAATTAATTCTTTGTCTACTTTGAAGAAGATCCACTCACTTTAATCTTTCCTATAAGACTTTGTCAGCCAACTCTTCTTATTTTATGACTCCTTATGCTATTACAGTATTTGAGGGCTATGGGATCTTTCCATTTCTGGCCTATATCTATGTCCCCCCTCTATAATCCACTCTTTCCCCTTCAATATACCCTATTCCTCCTATGGGCTGATTCATCAGCATCTTACAATTCTACTGGAAGACCCATTTACAACTCATATAGCATTCAGTTATAGAAGAGAAAACAAGATGACAGTATTCAAAAAACCTCCAAGCAGAAGTAGACCTGGTCAATGGACAAAATACAGAACCTAAAGATAACAGGACTGTAGAGAATTTGACTAGTACCAATTGATGTCATTCTCCTTTTAATTAATGTTATTCTTTTTAGTTACTTACCATTACAGTCATCCCTCGACTTATGTTCGTGATCCCATAAGGAATAAATAACATTTTTGGTTATACTTTCAAACAAGACACAAGCGAGCGTAAGCAAGTAGCAACAGAGCTTTCAGTGGCAACCTCCCTCAGCAGTCGGCACGTGTCTTCAACAGTTCCTCTGTTGATTTGTGATAAATACACAAATAACCCATTGAGAAATGGATTATTTGTGTATTTATCATTAAATATTCGCGATATTTTGTGCAAATGGCCCTACACGTCCAATCAAAAAACCTAGTGAAGAATCACAGAAAAATTGGTGAGCAATTGATCTTGAAATGAAGTTGCAAGTTATAAAGCAACATGAAGCTGGTAAGCACGTGAATTTGATCACACGACTTCGATGGTCTCATTCGATAGTGACGACCATTTTGAAAAATAAGGATAAAATCGTAGAGACTGTGAAAGGATCTGCTGCCATTAAATCGACGATAGTGATGAAGAACAAGGTCCTATCGGTGATATGGAAAAGCTACTTGCATCATGGATAGAGGACCTGAACCAAAAGCGCATACCCTTTATCACTGTGACCATAACCACTAAGGCACTAAGTCCCTTCAACATGTTGAAGGAGAAAGCAAAAACCCGATTATAACTACGAATTCAATGCTTCTTCCAGTTGGTTCATGAAATTCAAGCAGCGTTTTGTGCTGCATAATGTGAAAATGTATAGGAATCTGCAAGTGCTGAGAAGGCTGCCAAGGAGTTTGTGGAAAAAGTGGATAAAATTATTACGGAGGAAAATTATTTGCCACAGCAAATATTTAACATGGATGAGACGTCCTTGTTTCGGAAAAAAATGCCCAAGTGGACATTCATCCACAAAAGGGCATTAAGAGCTTTGAAAAATCGAGTTTCAAAGCTCTTAATGCCCATATTACAATTCTGTTAAGGGTAATGTGGCTGGATATAAACTGAAACCATTTGTGATATGGCACAGTGAGAATCCACGAATCTTCAAAAACATTAGGAAGCACACTCCCAGTTCATTATCAGTGCAATAAGAAGTCTGGATGATTCAAAAATTGTTTGAGGATGTCTTAATAAACTGTTATGTGAGTGAAATAAAAAGCTATTGCGTGAAAGAAAATGTATAATTTAAATTAAGTATAATTTCTGGGAAATTCCCATGCTACTCCTCATAACCATTATTAATATAATTAACGGCTATATTAGCCTGTTTTTGTTTAGGAGTGTCCCTTATATTTAATACATTGGCTAACATAACTCAAAAGGGGTATATATATATATATTAGGGCATTATGGGCGAGTAAAGAAGGCAATTATGGCAGAATAAATGTGGAAAAATTATATACAAACCTTGATTTTGGCTTAAAAGATGCCTTCTAAATCCAAGCTCTTGTTGAAGGGGGGGGAAGAGAGGGAAAGAACATGGGGATGTAGTTGAGACTTAAATATAAGGGACACTCCTAAACAAAAACAGGCTAATATAGCCGTTAATTATATTATAATTTAAAATTTTATTAATTCTAGATAATGCTCCAGGTCATCCGTCTTATAATGGTAATCTTCATCAAGTTCAGGGTAATGTTTCTCCCTCCAAACATTACTTCATTGATCCAACCGATGGATCAGGGAGTTCTTGCAGTGTTTAAGGAGAACTTTTTCACAAGCTATTTCTGCTACTGAAGGAAATGACCAGACTTTCATGCAATTCTGGAACACATTCAATATTTATCATGCTATTGAAAATATTGCTGTGGCTTGGGATGAAGTGACCTCTCAATGTATGAGTGGCATATGGAAAAAGACATTAAAAGGTTTGTGCATGATTTTGGAAGTTTGTAATAGCCGGCCTAGCAAACAATCGGAATCTTGAAGTGAATGATGACGACAAATTCAACTCACAGAAAGTTCCTCTGAAGAGTTGACCAACGAAGAATTAGTCGAACTGGAGGAACAACTATTGCAGAAGAGAAAAAATGAGAAAAGGAAGAGGGAAAAGAGAAACAGGAAGAGGTAGTTAAACAATTTACAGTGAAGGGTATTGCAGAAATGTTCTTTGCAGTTAGCGATGTTCTCAAAATGGCTGAAGACATGGACCCCAATGTTGAACACTACTTAATAATAGAAACGAAAGTACATGATGCATTTGCTTGCTATTGTTAGATCTTGAATGAAGTTCTTTCACTATAGAAATAATTCACTCAAGATTTAACAAACTTAACAAATCAACAAAGAGATACCTGTGTTTAAATAAAGAAGCAAATTGTAAAAGGGGCTATAAATGAATGCCGTTAAAGTGGAATTACAAAAATATATTTAAGTAATGTGATCTATTTGTAAAGCATGACAATTAAAAGGTGTTCTATGTGAAGTGTTTATCACAATGTAAAAACAAAAGTTCGAAGTCAACTGGCAAAATTTCAGGTGAATACTTGGCCTACAGCAGTAGCACTTGCACGGCGAGCTCATATTTCTCAGAAGTCGCTAAGGAGAAGATCGTCCCGTGTGCACAAGCAGTATGGAGCAACGTCTCGCATGAAAAAGAGGATCGGTGCTGAGCGGAAAATGTAGCAGTAAAGAGGGTGCAACATAAAAGGACTCTGCACTCCTTACATGGGGCTTTTTTCCTTGGATGTCGGGTCGCTCTCTCCCGTCTCATCGAGGGTTCCGGATCGCCTTCTGCTGTTTGATGTCAACACCAGTTTGTTCCAGAGTCCAGGCTCGGTACATCTTTAGAAAGGAATAGCTGAGTACGATAGTTGGGATGGCAATGCAGACGAAGACATGTGGCGATGGAGCACGCCAAGCACAGGCACAACGGCAGCTTTCGAGATAACCAGATCAAATGACCTCCTTGAGCGACGTGGATCAAAGCCAGAATGAGATGTCTTATCACAATTTGAGAGAAAAGGATTGAGCAGTGCAAGCTGAATTATGAACTAAGTAACAGACCCACTGAACATCGTAGGAGTTAGTAATGTACAGTTTTTGTTTTCCTTTTCTGTTTGAAAAGATGAAATGTTGTGAATTGAATTAATGTACAAAGACATTCTAGTGTAGGAATTTTAAGCGATTGGTATAGGTAGCAGTGGCATAACTCCTGTGATCATTTCTTTAAAGGATGTTATATTAGATGAATTGTGTCAAGTATGTTATTACAAGGTGAATGATTCATCCTAGTAGAGTAAATGTACGGATGAGAATTTAGACCTGTATACTGTATGAAGGTAGTGTTTAATTTTATAGAAAGGTTTCATGATTGAATCTAGTTGATTTGAAACTTAGTTGTCTTAAATAATTCCCTAACTTAGAATGACAATATTTAGTAGAATGTATGAATGTAAATATGTATTCTTATGACTTCAATAAATGTACTGTGTATTTTATCTGATTCATGGCCTGAGAATGAATTCAATACCACTCATTTTTTAATCGGAACCTGAGCGGAACAGAATAGCATGTTTAAAACCATGACTGCAAATGATAGTTAACGAAAGTGATATAGATAATTCGGTACTAGGTATTAATGATAGATTGATTATCTCTGCATATTATCTGAGAATTCTGCCTTGGTTAGGAGGTCTTTCTAACCTAATGGTATTGGCTGGCACAGCGAACAAATAAATGTGCCAGTATCTTATCGGGAAGTAACTCCAGACAGTCGAAACAAAGTATTTGTCTTCTGCCCAAGGCATACCCTTTGTCTAAGTAATTAATGCTCTTAATGAATCTGGGAATCAGCTAAATTGTGTACATAATGTTTCTGTAACTAGCACTGAAGCCAAAATTTAAGTTAGGATCTTAAGTGTAGTTAGGACAAGCGAAGTAGAAGTGAATAAAGATAAAGTTGTGAGACACACACACACACACACAAACATTCATTTTTAATATCAACTGACTTAAAACCCGAGAATTATAACAAAATGAGATTTATTTGAAAACGCAACATGTTTCGTCGAGATTGACTTCATCAGGCGTTAAGAACAGTATTATTCCTGAGACAGCATTATTACTTATCTCTGAATTCTGTCTCTCTGTTTCCTTATTGCCTATACAGCCATATGACTAGATGTGCACACTAAAATCCAAATGTGTTCTGATTAATGCCCTACATAGTAGCATTAGTCAAGTCACATCTCCTTATGTCAGAGTTCTTTGCATTATAGCAGAAATTTGCATGGTAACCTTTATAACTTTTGTAGTCATCATATATATATATATATATACAGGGTGTTCGGGATAAATTTGACAGTTTCGTAAGGAAAAAGAAAATCTTCTTTGTATCTATTAAATTTAATGAATTGACAAAAAAACATTACAGGCAGAGTTAATTACAATACTATCAACAAGATTTACTCAAAATAACCACCATTAGCATCGATCACAGCTTCAATTCTGCTTCGGAACCTCGAACAAGCTGATGCTACAGTCTCCCTGGGAAGGGCCGCAAAAACTGTTTTAATTTTATCCATTAACTGGGCTTTTGTATTACTGGAAGTGCGATTGGTGTCTTTTTCAACTGCGCCCCATACAAAATAATCCATGGGGTTAAGGTCTGGGGAGTTTGGAGGCCAAACATTTGGACTGGTGAAGTCGTAGAAATTTTCAGACAACCATTTTTGACTTTTCCCAGAGGTGTGGCAAGGGGCCGAATCCTGCTGCCATACATACGGCCTACCATTGGCTACCCTTGTTATCCAGGGCTTGACTACAGTTAGCAACTCCACGAACAAAGCCCGAATTCCAATGCCAGGGTTCTTCAACACCTGTTCCTGCAGATTTGCGAGGAATTCTGCTGTACGAACGCAATCAGATCGTCTGCTAGGGATCTTTCTTCTTGCTACATCCTCGTAGTCACCATTGCAAGTCTCTAGTTCATGCCTGATTGTTTTTACTGTATTCAGGGAGCATTGGGCAGCAGTCGTAATATCCTTATTTTGATGGCGGGCACGAATCATCATGATACAAGTTATTCTCTTCCATGATTCAGGTGGGTTCCAGCTATCCATCCTTTCTGACATCTTGTATATGAATGAAGAAGGGTCCAAACTTTTAAATGAAGAGAAGTGTGTGTTAATACATGTAACTTACGGAAAATATATATATATATATATATACACAGGGTGTTCGGGATAAATTTGACATATTTATAATTAATTATATTTTTCCGTAAGTTACATGTATTAACACACACTTCTCTTCATTTAAAAGTTTGGACCCTTCTTCATTCATATACAAGATGTCAGAAAGGATGGATAGCTGGAACCCACCTGAATCATGGAAGAGAATAACTTGTATCATGATGATTCGTGCCCGCCATCAAAATAAGGATATTACGACTGCTGCCCAATGCTCCCTGAATACAGTAAAAACAATCAGGCATGAACTAGAGACTTGCAATGGTGACTACGAGGATGTAGCAAGAAGAAAGATCCCTAGCAGACGATCTGATTGCGTTCGTACAGCAGAATTCCTCGCAAATCTGCAGGAACAGGTGTTGAAGAACCCTGGCATTGGAATTCGGGCTTTGTTCGTGGAGTTGCTAACTGTAGTCAAGCCCTGGATAACAAGGGTAGCCAATGGTAGGCCGTATGTATGGCAGCAGGATTCGGCCCCTTGCCACACCTCTGGGAAAAGTCAAAAATGGTTGTCTGAAAATTTCTACGACTTCACCAGTCCAAATGTTTGGCCTCCAAACTCCCCAGACCTTAACCCCATGGATTATTTTGTATGGGGCGCAGTTGAAAAAGACACCAATCGCACTTCCAGTAATACAAAAGCCCAGTTAATGGATAAAATTAAAACAGTTTTTGCGGCCCTTCCCAGGGAGACTGTAGCATCAGCTTGTTCGAGGTTCCGAAGCAGAATTGAAGCTGTGATCGATGCTAATGGTGGTTATTTTGAGTAAATCTTGTTGATAGTATTGTAATTAACTCTGCCTGTAATGTTTTTTTGTCAATTCATTAAATTTAATAGATACAAAGAAGATTTTCTTTTTCCTTATGAAACTGTCAAATTTATCCCGAACACCCTGTATACACACACACACACACACCCACCCACACACACACACACACAAATAAAAAAAAAAAAATAAATAAATAAAAGGACTACACAACACTATGAACAAATTTATGTTGAAAAGAAGAAGAGGAATAAGTGAATCATAAAAAAAAAAAATTAAAAAAATAAAAAAGGTAACATCAGAAGAGCCACAGTCTGTGGTCCTTCCATCAGGGAAGGCAATGAAGATGTAATTGCAGAGGAAGATTTGCATGATTATTCTCCTGTTTTATAGTGGCAGTAACACACAGTACAGTTTTATAATAAGGTTCAAAAAACACTTTATAAAGCCATTTCAAGCTTCCAATAAGCAGAGCATGGTCTCACTGAGGTTGACGAAAACTGTCGACTACTGAAAAAACTAGACTAACCCATGTTAATAATACTCCTAACAGGTATTTCTGGCAATGGTAATTATGCATAACCTTCAAGCATTACTTCTCTAACCATTCCTATTAATTATTTTTCTAGGCCTCATCACAAGAGGCTTACACTCAAAAACTACAACAGTCATTTTAAACATTAGTAAGATTAAACATTAAGCACCAGAACATTCATCAACCACTCTCACAATGAATTCCATTCATTTATCATGCAAAAAATATATTTTTTACATGATGAACTTAAAGAGACCTTTGTACAGTTCCCAGGAATGACTTATTTTCTCATGTTTTCTCATCTCAGTATATCATTTTTTTCATCTCTCAGACCACAATCCCTAAACCTGTCCTCTAACATTCCTGAGACAGTATTATTACTTATCTCTGAATTCTGTCTCTCTGTTTCCTTATTGCCTACACAGCCATGTGACTAGATGTGCACATTAAAATCCAAATGTGTTCTGATTAATGCCCTACATAGTAGCATTAGTCAAGTCACATCACCACCTTATCCTTATGTCAGAGTTCTTTGCATTATAGCAGAAATTTGCATGGTAACCGTTATAACTTTTGCAATGTACCCTGAATTTGAGGTCCCTATCCAAAAATATTCCCAGATTCCTCACTTCTTACACACCAGGAGAAAAGGTTCCCCAATATAATACACCTCATTCTGTCTTCTCTAGCTGAACTACATGATTTTACACTTAGGAACAATCAAGTGACATCCCTATTCTTCAGTTCAAAGTACCAAACTATTCAAATCCTGTTGATTATTTTTAACAGTACAGATGAGAACACAGCATAATAAAATAACTATTTATTAATGCTGATTACTTATTGCTGATATTTCACTGGTATTCTATCCAGCATCTTCAGAACACAAAAAACAGTTTGTCATAGTACGAGAGACAACCACAATCTGGTATTACAATGGGACTAGTTTGAACAATTGTAACATGCAACACAAAGACTAAAGTCCTAATTAGGTGCAATCTATGTTAAAAAATAAATAAAAACAGAAAGCGAGAGAGAGAGACAGAAAGCAGTATTAGTTTAGTCTTAAGATGACTGTCTCCAAATTCTTTGGCAAATTTATACAGCCATACTTGTTGAGGTTTGGAGTATGTTTGAAGAGTTCTGTTGATTCTAGGGACAACCTCTCCGATTTGTAAAAGCTTCTGTGCAGCACTTCTGTTTTTTTCCAATCGATCCTGTGGGCAGGGATATCTACAGCATGGTCTGCTAGAACTGACTTCCCATAGCGATAGTGCCAGATGTGTGTTTTTTATGTTCACTGAGGCAGATGTCCAAAGTAGGTTCGATGACGCAAACAGGGCACTTCATAGATTCCTGGATGTGATAAAGGAGAGATTCTGTCCCTGGGTGAATGGATGAGAGTTTCCAATTTCACATACGGTTTAAATACGGTGCATAGTTGGTGTTTGTTAAGCACCCTAGATATCTTATCAGATCTGCCTTTAATGTATGGGATTGTGACAGTTTTGTTGTAGTCTTCTATGGTACAGTGAGGGGGATTTCTGGGTAGCATTTAGTATTTTGTCTACCTTATGGGGATTATAGTCATTGGCCAAGAAAGTGTGACGTAAGTGAGTGAGAGAGTTCAGAAGTGAGAGCACTGTTATCAGAACAAATTACTCTAGCTCTGTGAGTTAGTGTTTTTAGAATACCATATTGTTGAGATGAGTGATGGTGTGATTGTTTGTGTAAATATCTCCCTGTATGTGGGGTTTTCTATAAACTGAAAGTGATAAGGAACCATCTGGAAGACGTGATTAGTGTATCCAGGAAGGGCAGACAGTCATTAGCTTCCAGTTACATTGTAAAGTGGATTTTCAGATGCTGGCAATTTAAATGCGCTAAGAATGTATCCAATGTGTCTTGGCTATATGGTCAAATAGCAAACACATCATCAACATAGCCAAAGTCTTGGTTTGAGCTGTATTGTATTGATAGTTTGATTTTGCAAGTGTTCTACGTGTCAGATGGCTAAGGGGGGGGGGGGGTAGGAGCCTATAGCTGTCCCATCTAATTGTTTGAATATTTTTCCCTTCCACATAAAATAACATGTCTGTATGGTGAATTTAAATAGAAATATGTATCAGGGGGAAATTGTGACTTTAGTAAATCAAAGGTTTCTATCAATGGTACATTTGTGAATAGTGAGGTGATATCAAAGCTCACCATTATGTCTGAACTTTTTAAGGTATGGTTTTCTAAAATACTTTTTAGATGGGTAGAATTTTTAACAAAAGAGGGAGAATTGTTTGTGGTAATGGCTAGTAGTTTGGCTAAATGTCTAGCAAGTTTATATGTGGGGCTGTTTATACTATCCACAATAGGGTGTAATGGTATACCCTGTTTGTGAATTTCTGGTGCTCCATACATCCTGGATGTTTTAAAGTGGAAGTGCTTAAGTTTGTTAACTGTTTCTTTAGGCCAGGACAAATGACTTTGTTCAATAATTTGTACACCTTATTCTTTTGCGAGTTTGTGGGATCCCATTTTTTGTGTTCTGAAGATGCTGGATAGAATACTAGCAAAATATCAGCAATAAGTTAATAATAGTTATTATCTTATCAGTCTGTGTTCTCATCTATACTGTTAAAAATAATCAACACGTACAATGAACACATAAGCCTTCCCACACATTATTCAAATCCTTTTGTAACATCATCATGTCAGAGCTTCCTACCATTTAAAATAAGTTAAATATGCCAAGAAATTACATTCTTGGTTTCAACCTTTATCCAGGCGTAAGTAAACAAAGAAAAGATGCTGAAAAACTTTCGACATGTCTCTAATCCAGAGCATTTTAGTAAAAAGGTGCGACACCTTTTGACTATGTATATGGAAATATGGCTTTTGCATTACTTCAACCTTGGTATCCCTTCTGGGTTTGGCTCCCACTAATGGGACCTAAATAAAGGTCAAAACCAGTCTGGATACTGACCTTTTTCATAATGCACAGCATTATAAATGTCCGTAAGGATATGTGCATTGCATTGCATTATTCGATACTAAGGCAATTGACGTGAAGTTACTAGCTTCTATATAAAAGTAGCCCAGTTGTGAAGTTACTTCACATGTAAACTTTGTTTGCTTACACTAGGATAAAGGTTGAAACCAAGAATATAATTTCACGGCATCTTTTATTTATAGCATAACCAAGTGAAAAAACTTTCAGCTTCCCAACATTTCTCTTCCTAATTAAGCATCATCGGCAAACAACCTCTTAAACCTAGAACTATATATATATAAATGAAACAGCAGTCCTAGAACAGAACATTGTGCTGCACATTAGTCACCTTTTCTTTGGAAGTGAATGAACCCTCTATACACAACTTGCTGGCTATCCATCCTCATCGACAGTAATTTGTCAAGTGGTACGCTATCAGACACTTAAGTAAAATCCAGAAAAATCACCATGTAAATATCCTCCCTCCCCATTTAATACACTTCTTGTCCAATTATAGAATGCACCGTAACCAAGTTTCTGATACAGGACTCCCCCACCCCACCCACACACACATTCAACAAACCCATGCTTGAGCATCTGATATATTGACCACTACACCTGATATATACATATACACTGGCCTGTAACTGGATACAACTGACTTGGATTCTCTCTTATATCAAAGAGATATAAGAGATACGAGGTGGTATCAAAAAGTTTCGAGACCAGCTCTGTTTATGAGAAATTACTTTATTTATCTATGTTTACACACACTATCACCTTCAAAATAGCACCCTTGCATATCAATACAGTGCTCCCAGCGTTCATGCCACTTCTGGAATGTATCCTGGAAATCTTCTTTTCTAAGCATGTCAAGCACCTTCTGCGATTTGCGCTGAATCTCTGCAATGGTGTCAAAACGGTGACCTCTGAGCTGGATCTTCATCTTCGGGAAGAGGCCGAAATCTGCAGGAGACAAATCTGGCGAGTAGGGTGGATACGGAAGTGAGATCATGTTGTTTCTAGTGAGAAGCTCACGTGTGAGGAGAGCTCAGTGACAGGGTGCACTGTCATTGTGGAGCATCCAGTTTTTCGCACTCCACAGATCTGGTTGCTTTCGCCGAATGTCCTCCCTCAGACGCCTTAAAACCCGGCAGTAGAACTCACTATTGATGGTCTTGCCCCTGAGGACGAATTCTCTATGCACAATACAGCGAATGTCGAAAAAGAAAGACAATGAGCATGCACTTGGTCGAGCTGCAGACCTGACTTGCCTTTTTCGGTCATGGAGATGATGGGCTCTTCCACAGTGAAGACTACTGCTTCGTCTCAGGGTCGTACCTGTACACCCAAGTTTCGTCACCAGTAATAATCCTCGAATTTCATGTTTGCTCTTTGCTCTAACTCGCTGTCCATGATGAAATTGCAGATGTGGTAATGCAGGTGGTCAGAATAGCATCAGTTGCACAGCTCCTGATGTACACAGGACGATGTCTTTTGGCACACTGACTTATGAAGGTAGGTGCTCCCCGTGACTATGCGTGCAGCCTTGTGCTGCCATCTGTTGGTGTGTTACAAACTTAGTCTCGAAACATTTTGATACCACCTCATATAAGTGGGGAAAATAGTGCCACTGCATGTACCACTATTCCCCCCTCCCCTGTTTTGAACAGTTCTCTTCTGGGACCATTCCTGTTGTCAGTGTCTTGCTGAACAACCCAATTTGCAGCAATGCCAGCTCTTTTGCACAATTCCTTAATGTAAGTGGTGATATCCCATCCAGTTTCAGAGCATTATCAACATTAATCTTATTTAAAATTCTAGATCCTTCACATTCCAGAAAATGGTAGGTCTAGATCAAGACAACAGAGAAGCTGACTGTTGATGATTTTCTCCATTATTTTGAAGACCAGGTACTGGCAATAGGAATGCTGAATGACAGCATACTTTTCTCTCCCCTTTTTTTTTTTTTTAAATAGGATGAATATGTGTTTGCTTTCACACATCAAGATGTCAGCTGAGTATAAAAGATTGTATAAACAATATTAGGTAAATGTTAGCCCTGGAGCACAATATAAATACAACTAGAGAGATACTATGAGGATTAGAAGACTTTTTTTTTTTTCAGTGTCTGTCATTTAATATTCTTCTGATATCTTATAGCTGAAAAAACATGTAAGATATATAATGTAGATTGGTATAGCGAGAGGAAATTTACCTTGGTTATCTATGCAGCAGTTGAAGAAGAGTAATGCCAAGAGGTCAGCATTATCCTTAGGTGCTGTAGTGCTATCTTCTGCATGAGAGAGAGAGAGGTGATCTTCCTGCCATTAACCATCTGTTCTGCTAATATATTCTATTTCTAATATATTCTATTTAAGCAAGCACTTCACATTAGCTCTGCCAACATACAGAGCAGTCCCCAACTTCAGTAAGCGTTATGTTTCTCAAACTTTATGTAACTCGAATTTTATGAAAGTCACGTTTAACCCTCCCCCTCATTATTTAATCATAACTTATTGCTTACATTACTCCATTACTTTTCAACATGTATGTCAATGATCTTTCCATCTTTCCAGGAACTAGAAATTTTATCTACACTGATGATCTTGCTAAAGCTACTCAATGAAATAATTTCAAGTCCATTGAAACTACTCTATCATTAATAAATTAAAACCAAAAACCTCTTGAAAACTCAAACTAGCCTTTTCCACTTAACAATAAAGAAGCCAACAAGAAGAAAGGGGAAGGTTCCAATATAGAACATTCCTAGAACCCAGTCTACTTTTGACTCTCGATTGCACTCTTTTATATAAAACACGAATAGAAAAAAACAAAGGCAAAAGTTAATGCAAGAAATAATTTACTTAGAAAGCTTACTTCCTCCAAATGGGGTGGAGACTCTAGCACACTGAAATCTTCTGCCTTGGCCCTTTGCTATTCTTCTGCTGCTGAATATTATTATTATTATTATTACCCCAAGACCTCATGGAGTCGGACCCATCTGGGAGGTCCTTTTATCACACACACACTGCTCATCATACTGTGCCTTGAACACAATCACTCCTTGCAGACATCACACTCTCACAGGCAAGGCATTCCAATCATTCACAACTCTGCACGAAAAAATCTGTTCCTCACTCCCTTACTCACACCCTCTTTATACAGTTTCCAGGGATGGCCTCTGGTTCTCTCCTGATCTCCCACTATTTTCTGCAGAATTTCTCCAGTATTGATCCTATAACAACCCCTTACCAACTTGCAGGTCTCTATCATATCTCCCCTCTTCCTCCTGTCCATCAGACTCTGCAAATTACATCTTCTCAATCTTTCCTCATACTCGACATTCCAGAGATCAGAAACTACCTTAGTCAATCGCCTAGAATATGCCTGACCTGTATGAGCAATATCCTGCCATACTGAAAATCTTGACCCAGCATTAAATGAAAGCTGCCAATTAATTACAGGATGCCTGAAACCAACACCATTAAGAGATATGTATATTTTGGCTGGTATTGCACCCCCTTTAAATCAAAGCTCTGCATTCTCAGATGATGAAAGAAGCAAACAAATGAATGATGAGCACCACCCCCTATTTAGCCAAACTACAGTGCCCCAAAGACTAAGATCCCAACAGAATTTTCTAGCAAATGTTGAACCACCTAAAAGTCCTCCAGAAACAAGACTTCAACAATGGACAATGGTTTGCACTATACCCTGAGAATAATAATGGTATTCCAACAGCCAAACATCTTCCATGTGGTACCCACTTGGACTGAAATAGTTGGAAAAGTCTCAACAGACTATGAACAATAGGCCACTGCAAACAAAAACTCATCAAATGGGGCTACCTCACTGGACCAGATAATTGCGAGTATGGGCAACCCAGTCGATGGAATACCTTCTTTCTTGCCGCCTTCTTCAATTGCCCTACCCAAAAGAAGACCTTATATCCTGCATAAAAAGGGCAGTTGATTGCGCAAGATACTAGAGGAACATTTGACTATATTTACTGTATATAACTTATGTATAGTTTTCTTTTCCTTAATACTGTATATAACTTATGTATAGTTTTCTTTTCCTTAATATTGTACTTATTATTCTGTAACGCTTACTCAAGTTGGGGACTGCTCTGTATGTTGGCAGAGCTAATGTGAGGTGCTTGCTTAAATAGAATATATTAGAAAAAGCTAGCAATCTTCCTGCCATTAACTATCTCAGATAGTTAATGGTAGGAAGATCACACTCTCTCTCATGCAGAAGACAGCACTACAACACCTATTAAATTTAAGTTGTTTTCATTTGTAACGTATCCTAATTTGTTATAAATAATGTACGGATTACTTATTACTGTACCACTTGTGTTTGGATACAAAATAAATAATTGCTTACACGTCTTCTGCATTCTTTCCTACTATTATTCAATAGTGCTTCCAATCTCAAAAGATGGGGGGAAAAATGCTCACTAAACATTTAAAACGTATGCTCTACAAATGTGATGATCCGTGTTTCATCAGCAACTAATGTTTTCTAAACACAAGGCTACCTATCAGTTTCTGCTGATATGATAAGAAACCAATTATAAAAGAAATTTTACAAAACTCAGTGCTTTTTCTCATCTGTTCACCCAGATCCAGATCTTATCAATAATCCTTCCCCATGCTCCAATAATTTTTAAGAAATTACTCCAATTAAGAGCAAAAGGTTTTATAGTAATGAAAAAAATGAAGGGGTCTAGTTGATAAATATGATTATCTTTTTCGAAAGCTTTGGATATGGAACAACTTGCTACTTTCTGAACAAATGTGTTCATTCGATCAACATGAAGGCAACTAAGACCACAAGTATTTTGTCTGTCAATTGCATACGATAAATGTCTATCAATCAACTGCATGCATTTTCTGGCCTTCTAGGATTTTTTATTATTATTATTATTATGGGCGACTCCAGGGAGGCCTAATCGAAGGAGGACCTAAACATCATGTCCACACAACTATACGACATTCTCACAGTACCCACAACAGATTCTGGCAGCTTATTCCACTCATTTACCACTCTAAAAGTAAAGAACCCAGCTCTAACACCTCTTGCCCAGCTTTTTCTTTTGACAAAGCTTGAACAGGAATGTCTCTTCTCGAAATTCCAAAATTAGCATGTCATGCAATTTCTTACCTTTTAGTGGGAATTGCGCAACTTACTAAAAGTCTCGCTCGTTTCAGGTTTGAGAATTAACCCATTTCGAAAATCGGACTCCTTCCCTTCCAATTTCAAGTAGCAATCGGACTACTTCCATTCCCTTTCAAATCTCGTCAATACATACCTTTCTTTTATCTTGATAAAACTGATATTTGGGGAGATAGCAGCAAAGATATTCGGATATGGAGGAGGGGAGTGATTATGCTAGTCTGATACCCTCTGAAGATATTTGGACTGACTTAATTTAATTCGAAATTTGCAGCAGCCTCTGACTTTATTATTTACCATTTTATAGTAAGTCTCTGTTCCAACATACCTTGTGGTGACACCGGTCCAAATTTGATAACTGGAGACCAAATTTTTCTGCTTCAGCCAAAAATTTTTCATCTTTACTGGTGACTTCAAAAGGTACTGAAACGCGTGTTCCAGCATCACTACCTTTATCCAAGACAGAATTTGTATTAATTTGCTTATTATTTACTTCCCCAAATAACCACTGCCAGATACCTTCGGAAACATTAATGTGGTTTAAAAGAACTACTATAAAAACGCCCTTAAGCAAACTACTTGTCATTCTTGCTTAACTTAAACCGAAATCTAAAATTAAAACTATAAACAGGCCTAAACAAGTATAAGCACATCTATTGCATTGTATATTTAAACCTCGCGCACATCAAGCAACTGATATCAATAGATACATGTACTTGCACATCGTATTGAGTGCATATTCTAATTTTATTTCATCTTTAATATCAATAAAATTTTTACATTAAATAATAAAAATAATAATAATAATAATGGAAATGCTCTGTTGATTACAGATACGAAACAGAAGAATTACTTCATTTAAAGCGCAGGAATAGTGACGTAACCGTATCTCAAGATGGGATGATTGAACTAAGGCTCTAATTAGAGCCTTAGATTGAACAGTTTAAAATTTTCAAAAGCTTAGGAATAAACATTCATTAAATATGGCATGTAATATTAGTTTATGCATTATTTTTATTCTTAATTTTCAGGAAAACAGAATTATTTTCTGTTTTTCTGAATTTTTATTAATTGCTCTTAATAATCTTCTAATTGAACATCTCCGCATGGTCGTATCGCAATTAGAAAACGACAAAGACATATTGCACTCTTCGACTAGAAAACAACTGAGTTCTATATTTGTCACGTCAGTTTTCATAAACTTAGGAAGCTTTATTTGTTGGAGGTAAGTTTGCAGGTCTATACGATAGTGACAGGGTTTTTCTCCTGAAAACTCAGATTTTTCATCACGAATATAAGCAGATCGGTCCTAGTACACAAGCAATTTACATATACACAGCAAAAATATCTTTATTAACGGTAGATGCTAATGTGTAGATGATGGACTGTCACTTCTGGTACAGAGTGGTGCTATGTATAAGCGATGTACACAGTGGGTTGTGTATCACGAAGTGCGCTCTCCCGATTAGTACTTGGGCAACCGTGGAAGTGTCGCGTAATAATGATTATAATTATCCAAGGTAGAATTTTTTTTTTTTTTTTTTGTCAATCAGCTTTAGAGGACTGGATACAGTACAGAAAATTTAAACTTCCTAAGATTATGGATTATGTCTGATTTCCTTCTTTTTTGAAAGAAGGACACCAAGGGACAGGCAGAATCGAGTGAAAGAGAAACGATAAGAAATCCCGATTTCATTTCGTTTATTGAACATCCACAAATTATACTGCATAATATACATTGCATAATACTGCTGCACATTATGAAAGCCAGGACACACCACTTTTTGAATACATGTGTTCAATATACATTAAGGGAACTAAGACTATTACAGATTGGTACTTGGTCTATCAATCAACTGCGTGAATTTTTGAACCTTCTGTGCTGTTTTGCTGGAGGAAGGGGGAATGAGTTTCCAAACCTGTCTAACTCCTTCAAGTGAATGACTTGCTCACATCTAAGGTTTCCAGATCAAAGAAAACATGGCATATGAAGTTCATTGATGTTTTGGGTTAAAAGAAAGCAGCTAGAGTAATGAGTAAATGTTAAGATTTACTCATTACGCTAATTACAAAGAGTAAATCACATGCACGCTCATCTTTATTGGAAGGCTCGCTGATTTACTTTACCATGTCTTGTCCATTGCCTGCAGGTTTACTTTAGCCCTTATAAAAAAGTTGGCGTTATGTTACACTCACACTGTAACAGTGTGTGTGTGTGTGTGTGTGTGTGTGTGTGTGTGTGTGTGTGTGTGTGTGTGTGTGTGTGTGTGTGTGTGTGTGTGTATGTGTGTGTGTGTGTGTGTGTGTGTGTGTGTGTGTGTGTGTGTGTGTGTGTGTGTGTGAATATATATATATATATATATATATATATAATAAAAAAAATCGCCTAACTCCTTTTATTCTCTTATAGGGAGTAGCCAAAGCCGTTTAAGCCCTATCTAACTTTTGGAGACTGAGTGGACAGTTCAAACATTTTGGAGACAGCTGGTCTAAGACTAATTTAATCGACCCGTGGTGAAGAGACTGATAACAAGTGCCGCAATATCACGGTCCGTAACCCAAACACAATATTTTTAATCTCTGAAAATAGTGTGGAGTTTGACGGTCGATTTTCTTCAGTTTACAGGAAAACCCGGGTTTCCGGAGAAAAACCCTTCGCCCGTTGCAGGGATCGACTAACTCGGGCACCGGTAGAAAAAAAGGCTTAAAAATTTTTCCTCTAATCGGCAACTAGATTTGAACCGAAGACTTCCTTCGTGCAGTGAAGCGCCATAGAGTGCAAACGCCACTTCAGAGTGTCAGGGATATCCTCCAAAATCCTCAGATTGTACATCCTGCTAAACATGTATATTGAAGAGAAGAACATGTGCCCGTCCCCATTTCCTAACATAACGCCTACTTCTACTTCTTAATCTTAGTGTGACTATACACAAGCGTCCATGTCTTTTAAAAAAGTAGAACATTTGTGCTAACAGATCGTAATTTACTTGTTTACAATATGTAACCTGTACAAGAGCCTGTGTAGCTCAGTAGAAGTGACGGGAAAATCATCAATTGATATTACAAGCTCACCTATTAAGGCTACTAGCTTTCAACAACTACCAGAAGGAAATGTTTCATCTGGCAATACCTCTTCAAGTACCAAGGCTACTGGATCTCTGAAGGATACATCCCCAGTCACTACAGTAACAAGTCTACATAACACAATGGAACAGGCATCAGCGACCGTCTCTCAGTCACCTGCTGCCAGTACAACGAAGGATTTCAATTCAGATGTTCTCTCATCGTTGAATCTCCCAGATGAACTAGATTGGAGCAAGGCCTGCATCCTAAAGTGCGATCCTTCTGGCGCCCCATATACAGAACTGGATATCATCGAAAGTTTGAAAGGCAATGTAAGAGGTTCCGATGTATGGCACCTTGGCTCCTTAGAGTTCAGTTATATTTTCATAATTTCATTTAAACATGTTTCCTTGAAAGAAAATTTTGCTAAATTAAAACCACTTAATGTTAATAACCATACATGTGAAATTATCCCCATTGTGAGATCTAGAAAATTAGATATTTTAATTCATTGGTTGTCTCCCCACAAATATCTAATAGATTAGTTGGCATGCACTTTGAATCATTTGGTAAAATAGAATGTATTGAAAATGTATCCAATATAAAAGATAAAGAATGGGCGCATGTATTATCTAACAAAAAAAGATTGACTATTACATTGAATGACGATGCCAGACTAGAAAATATCCCATACATTATAAAAGTTTCTAAAATGCCAGGCTTAGTGATCATTCCAGGAAGACAAGACCTCCTGTGTGCTTCAGATGCAGGCAGGTAGGTCATCTAAGAATAGAATGCACAGAATCGAAATGTGAGCGATGCAAGAGAATCGGACACGATATTAAACAATGTCCAGGGCAGACATATGCCTCCATGTTGGCCGCGCGCCCTTCGGGTAGTCAACAGAACATATGCGATGAGCTTGAAAAAGCAGAAGACTTCCAGGAAATAACTTCAACTATTGAATATGAGGCAGAGAATCGGGTCAATGCGAGCAGCACCACAGGGCTTAACACCTACGGGCACGAGGAATGTAATGAAAATAACTCTCCGCTAAAGGCAAAGGAAGGGATTATCCAGGCGGGCGAGGAGACTAACAGCCAAAGGTCAGTTTCAGATTCAGAAAAAGTAACAAAACCTGAAACTACAGAGAAAAAAAATCACTCCGAATAACACAAATGAAGAATTAAATAATAATTGCCCGGTTGAAGATGAAGAATTTCCAAACATTGAAATAATTCAAACCACCTCGGTAACACAAATTACAGAAAAAATTAAACGAATTTAGAAAACGAAGTAGAGAAATCAGAATGGAATACTAAACAGATCCCAGTAAAGAGAGCAAAAATGAAGTTTATGCCTAACATCACCAAAAGCCGGAAGTCAAAACCCAAAGAAAAAAATTAACTACGAGTCTGGAAAGAAAAGGCTCTAGAAAACTTTTACCTTTCTAACTATGACTTACAATCTAAAAATCATTACACTAAATGTAAACGGGCTAAATAATAAAACATCGATTCAACTAACAGTTAATTTAATATTTCAACACAGACCCGATATACTTATGATACAAGACACTAGACTACACAACAACACTGACCCATCAAACAGCTTCAAATGCAAGTTACAAACAATGTACCATATCGTTGCCGAAGGGGCTCAGACCAATGGAATAGGTGGAGTTACTACACTAATAAAAAAATCGGGTAACCTCCAAATATTATCCCATAATGTCGTAATCAGGCATAGAGTTCTGGAGGTCGAGCTCCTTTGGCAGAAAAAAATACACAACATAATTAACATATATGGACCAGCCACACATAATCATAAGACCACCTTCTGGGAGGAAGTGCGAGACTATATTCAACAAAAAAATAACCCAATAACAGCAGGAGATATGAACTTTATAGAACAACCACAAAAGGATCAAGAACACCCAAACTTACTTCCGCAGAAAAATTTCACAAGAGTTTTCACTCACTGTGGCCTATCAGATGCCTTCAGAATCTTGCATCCCCAAAAGAAGGAATTCACATATTTTGCACCCGGAAACGCCTCTAGAATAGACCGTATATACATCCAGACATTCAGAAATATAAAGGTCAAAACTGTACAACACACACCTGTCATGTTCAGCGATCACCATATGGTGATGGCTGAACTACAATATCAACAAACAGAAACAGCTGATAAGTTTACAAACAGAAATTTCCCCCTATGGAAATTTAATAAACACCTTAAAGATGACGATGAATTCAACAAAAACATAGAGAAAAGAGTTGAGGAAATAGAATCCATAGAAAATGCTATAACAGCCTGTGAGAAATTTAAACACATGACAAAACAAACAGCAATCAAAATTAGTAGAATAAAAACGCAGCAACAAAGGAACAAACAGAACGTGGACATGAAGAAATTATCAAAATTGTATCACCACCATGATAGAAATAATGAAAACATCAGAACAGAAATAGAAGAAATTAAAAACTGCATCGCAGCGAAACAGTTTCAGGAAATAGAAGGGGCGTGGCTACGTGCTGGTCTCAAAATAATTGAAAATGATGACGGGAAGACCTCGACAGCATGGCTGTTTGAGAAACAATGGAAGCAAAACAGAGAATAAAAACCATAACATACGAAGGCCAAACTCTAAACAAAGACTCCGAAAAAATTCGTGGTGTTCAAAAATACTTTTCTTCACTATTTCAAGAAAAACCCAGCAGTCAGGAAGAAAGAGAAAGATTCCTTTCACTCCTCCCCAAAATCACCCAGCAGGAGGCCGAGGAGATCGACGCACCAATCACCTTAGCAGAATGCCGTCTTATAGTGAAACAGCTCCCGGATAACAAATCACCAGGTGAAGACGGATTAACAGGCGAATTCTATAAAGAATACTTCCCAAAATTTGAACATATTTTTATCAAAATGATCAACACGATGATTGCAACACAGACAATGCCAGCAAAATTCAACAGGACACATTGTACTACTACCAAAGGTTGGGGATAAACAGAAGTTACAAGACATAAAAAACTGGAGAGTCATAACCCTACTGAATACTGATTACAAAATAATATCTAAAATACTTACAAACAGAATACAAAAGCACCTCCATAAACTTATCTCACCGGCACAATCATGTGCAGTGAAAGGAAGAAATATTCTTGACACAATAATGCACCTCCAATGCATTTGCGATTATTACAGCCTCACAGAAAATCCATGTATTGTAATAGGGCTAGATATTCAAAAGGCATTTGACACAGTAAGCCACCAATACCTGTATGAAACACTAGACCGAATAGGAGTTGGAGTAAACTGGAAAGAAACGATTAAGCTTTTGTACAGAAACGCGGAAAGTAGGCTGATCATTAATAAAAATCTCTCAGCCTCTTTCCCAATAAAATGTTCTTTCTTGCAAGGAGACCCACTATCCGTGGCTTTATTTGTTCTAGCCCTAGAACCACTCATTATAGCCATTAACACAAACAACAATATCAAAGGAACACATATACACGGAGAAAGTGACGCCAAAATTTTGGCATATGCTGATGACGTCACTTTAACACTAGGAACACAACACTCAAAATAATAAAAAAATTCAGCAAAGCCTCAGCACTGAATGTGAATCTGGCAAAATCCCACTGCAAAATAATTGGAAAGTGGGAAAACCAACCAAGGATTCCTTCAGGAATACATGTGAATAATTACATACCGGTTCTGGGCATCAACATTGGAAGCTCAGAATCACACGTAGAACAGTGGAAAGAACTCCATGACTGCATAAAGAAGAAAATTAATGCAATACGCCCTAGACAACTGTCCATCAGAGGAAGGGCCCGGGTTTGCAACATCTACCTAACATCTCGCCTGTGGTACAAGATACACAACACCCCGTATCACGGAAGGTGGGCCGAAAAAATACACAGGCTCTGCGCTACATACATCTGGGGCTCTCAGTATGAACCCATGCGCAGATCAACACTCTTCCATGAAGTTGAAGCTGGAGGTTTAGCATTGCTAAACATCCATCTGAAAACTCTCATCGGCAGGGCAATAACAGCAGCCCGAGCACACACAAAAACCTATCATGCTTATGCGGCAACCTTCTTACAAAAGTGTTTGCCGCATAGGTTTATAAGTTCACTTCCAGATATAAAAAAAAACAAGCCCGAGAATGTTCAAAGAAATAGCCGAAGGGTACACATATATAATGAAACACTCAGATACCCAAAACTCAGTGACAATCAAACCAAGAAAACTATACAAAACATTAAGTCAAGTGACATTCCCGCCTCCCCAACACAGGGAAATAAGAAAAGGAGAAATTAGGCTAAGTCCGGTGTTTAACAAAATCTTCCGACTTCCAATATCACCAAAATACAAAACATTCTTCTATAAAGTACATTATGCCTGTCTCCCCACAAAAATGTGGTGTATAGCAAAAAAAATCCCATTACAAAGCCCAGCGAAGTGTCATTTCTGTCCCAACCCAGAAACAATATATCATATAATGATGTTCTGTAGCAAAACGTCCACAGTATGGAACACCATACAGAAACTCCTACATAAGACACAACCATTCTCTGAAAACACATTATTTTGGTTGGAAGACCAAAAAATGAAAAAAAAAACAGAACTAATAATCATAATAATAACAATGTATGCAATATGGTCCCACAGATGTGACAAAATACACGGAAGAGACACCAGACCAAACATACTAGCAAAAATTAACAATTATTTAAAGGAAATTATCATAAACACTACACAAACTAAGACCACAACAACACAGCAATGGAAGAAACTCGGCCTAATTGAAGAAGGAGAAGAAGAAGGAAAAATAAAACTTATACCGATAATGGAACCCTCGTAGTTAGTGGTAAACAATAATGACAACCCACTATCTGAACAAAAAGCATAATCCCAGACAAAGGTGCTGTTAACGTAGGCCCATTCGCCACAATGAGAGGAATAATGACAACAAGATATCAAATCTAATAAAGAAAATAAAATAAAAATAAATAAATTTTTTAAAAAAAGTGACTAAAAATATATATATATATATAAAATAATAATTAAAATAAATAAATAAATAAAAGTTTAAAAAATAATAAAAATATTAATAATAATATATAGGTACGCCTATATATAAAGGATAAGAATGTTATATATATATATATGTATATCTAATTGTGTAAAGGAAAAAAAAAAAAAAGGAAATGTAAATAGTAAATTATTCCTTAAGATAAGTCAATACTACTCTAGTAATAAATATGTAGATTAAGATATATTACCACAAATATGTATGTGTTCTTGTATATACAGACACAAGGACTGTAGATATGTCAATTGTAAGAAATGCAGATAACATAAGTTCATAACATGATAATAACCCAAAATGTTAATAGGATATATTATCCATTTATAGACCTGTAACTAATTCTGCAATTCAGAAAACTTTGTATATAAGAAATTACAGATTTACCTCTTAAGTTAAGCAAACAATATAATGTTAAAGCAAGATGGAATTCTTTTAAACGAGAATAGACTGATCTGATAATGGAACTTATAAATAGACTGAAATCACCATGTAACAACATATACAAACAAAAAATAACAGCTCAAACAATTCAATAGGACAATAAGGAAAATAGAAATTGAGCATGTGACATGTTGTATCTTATTTAAACAGTGATTGTAAAACAGGTGTCATAAGTATATTTTAACGAGTAAATGAAAATGCCTAATAGAATTAGCAGCCTAAGTACAAATTGTAAATAGCTGTATATATATATATATTTATTTTTAAATGTACACAGCTGCTGTTGTTGATACAAATAAACTCAGTAGAAGTAGCCTCAAGAAATGTAAATCAAAATGCCAATTAGAATAAGCATTCTATGTACAAATGTATATATTTATTTTGATTGTACATAGATGCTTTAGTGTTAATAAAAATATACTCAGTAGAAGTGGCGTTTGCACTCTACTCTACGGCGCTTGACCGCACGAAGAAAGGATTTGGTGGTTCAAATCTAGTCGCCGACTAGAGGAAATTTTTCTAAACCTTTTTTCGACCGGTTCCCGAGTTAGTCGATCTCTGGCACGGCTTGCGGGTTTTTCCTCCCGGAAACTCGGGTTTTTTGTCCCGTAAACTCAAGAAAATCGACCGTCGAACCCACACTATTTTCACACATTAAAAAAATATTGTGTTCGGGTTAGGGACCACGAGATGGCGGCACTAGCTTGCCGTCTTCTTCACAGCGTACCGATGAATCAGTGATAGCCTTGAGCCAGCTATCTCTCTGATTGGCTACCAGTGGAGATTGAACTGCCCACTCAGTCTCCAAAAAAGTTAAATAGGGTAAACGGCCCCGCCTACTCCCTATACGGGAACAAATAGGCATTAGCTGATTTTTTCTTTTTTTTTGACCTGTACAATTGAAATTTTGTCTTTTTGTAATAAAATTGTGTGTGTGTGTGTGTGTGTGTGTGTGTGTGTGTGTGTGTGTGTGTGTGTGTGTGTGTGTGTGTGTGTGTGTGTGTGTGTGTGTGTGCGTGCGTGCGTGCGTGCGTGCGTCCGTGCGTGCGTGCGTGCGTGCATGCGTGCGTGCAGATAGAGAAAGCAATCACCGAGGGGAAAAAATGCTTGAATTTGCCTTGAAGAATGACATGGTAATTTGTAACATACATTTGCCAGCAAAAACATTACAGTAAGTGAGCATGGCAGTAAAAAGATGGAAGAACTAAGAACAAAGAACCAAGATAGACTGATAGCAATAAACAAGGGATTGGGCACATCAGTTTAGCAGTGTCAAACGTTTCAAGGAGCAGACATGGAATCAGATCATAGCTTAGTGATTACCAGTATTAACTTGAAACTCAATCGACAAGAAATTACAGGGAAAGTATGTAGGAAAGTGCGAAAGAGAGAAATTCAATCCATTACAAAAAAAAGGAACTGGAGGATATAAGCAGCGAAGTGGTGTCTGCAATCAATGAAGCAGTGGAACACTATATAATTCCGGAAAAAATAACTTTAAAGATTAGGACAGAGATCTCTGTATAAACTAAAGAAGAGTATAGAGAAATATGATCAAGTGAAGAAGTTGGATAGGAGAGAAAATTACTTCTGATGATATTAACAGAATGAATATGGAAATTAATGGAGGAAAATCTGAAAGACAAGCAAGCAGGTTTTACAAGAGACTGAAATACTGTACACCAAATACAAAAGTTAAGGTTAATTGTAAAGAAAAGTGTACGATTTTTGACTTTCAGAAAGAATTAGACACTATGGATCAGAAATCGGCATGAACTGTACTCGAATCTTATGAGGTGGACAACAACCTGATATGTGTCTTGCAAAACATCCATGATAATGCAAAGTCTGCCGTGAGAAACCGTGGAAAAACAGGAAGATAGTTCCACACAACAAGCGGGACTAGACAAGGAGACCAAATATTCCCAAGCATCGTTATCTGCTTTTAGAAAGAACAATGGATGTCATAAAGGATTATATAAATGGAATTACAATTTAAGGTACAAAGATAAACAACATGTGATTTTTAGATGATATAGCCATTAGTGAACACGATAAAGTGTCTTTTTGATCCAGGAAGAAAAGCGCTGAAGTTAAGCGAAAAGGAATTGATATGTACTGATAAAGAACATCGAAAAAAAAAAGAAATGATATTTGCAGAAAAGAGGTTGAAAAAGCAATTAAAGGTCATCGAACAAGAAGAAGTAGGGGAATGGAACTTCACATACTTAGGAAAAACAGATCGCATGATTTACACTATAAGAAAGAAATAAAATCCCGGATAACAAAAGCTAAAGTAAACCTACAAGGAAAAGTAAATCAATGAGCCTTCCCATAAAGATAAGACTGCTGGAAACAAAAATACCCACAAGTGCTATCTGTGGTTGTGAGTCATGGGTAATGGTCAAAATCTGTGTGAGACGAATATCGGCTTTCGCAAGAATATGTTATAGAAAAATTATTCGAATTGGATGGCTAAAAAGGTAACAAATGAAGAAATGTATCGCAAAGTAAACTCCAAAGAAAAAGTGCTGAATTGATAACAGTAGAAAGATCAAACCTTCATGCTCGGAACAATTGACTGTGTAAATAAAAGAGGACAATCAAGGCGGTGAGTAGATTATGTGAATGACAGGTGTGGAAAGAGTTCGTAGAATTTCAGTCATCTGGCGGTGGCCAGAGACAAGTGGCAAAGGATGGTGATACAGGCATTGGACCCATGGGCAATCATGACGATGTATACATATATGACTAAGGGTTTATAACGCAGAACACCGGGATAAGATGATGACATTAATTTTACTTCACAATATGACGTTTCGTTCTAATTGCACAGGATTTGTTCACACGTAAACATAGAAAATAGTAGGCAAAATAGTATGAACTAGCAAAACTGATAACTATTATGCCCTTATAGAAAAAACTGATGTCATTTTAAAATATTTCTAACTGTATGGTCAATTTTTTTAGAACCGTGGGAGTGTTTACTCATTTATGCATGCGTTTATCTAATCAAGGATTGGATATATCGAGAAAAGTTGATACTTCGATTAATATTTAGATGTTCAGGTTCTAATGCCATTTTCCATAGACGTCCAGCTTTTCTCCTCCATTGTATCATAGTAAAGGTGTAACTATTTCCATTTATCTCGTATTATTTGATGTTTTCGAATAGATCCTCAGCTGATCCAGAAGTCGAATTTGGGTAAGCTGATGATCTCCCCTTGATAAATGGGTAAATACTACTCTGATTTTATATTCCTTAAGTATTTTTGCTAGTTTTATGGAAATAGAGCTAATACACTATCTCATCAAAGTATCCAGACACCCCATCTGTAATTCGTAATTCGTCTAGGTGTCACTACGACCTCACTTCCCGGTATAAAATAAGGCACGGAGCTGTGCTTTGTTCAGTGATAAGAAGTACGAGCAGAATGGGTAGGTCAAGGGAGCTCAGTGATTCGAACGTGGACTAGTTATTGGTTGCCACAGCGGTAAGAAATCTGTCAGAGTCATTTCGACCATACTCGAGTTGCTCAAGTCAACAGTTGACGACGTGATTGTGAAGTGAAACGTGAATGCATAACCACAATAATACCAACGTCGGTTAGACGCGTTTAATGACAGACAGGGACCGTCTGTCATTTACAATCACCAGGAGTTCTGCAGTGTCACTATCTGTCCAGCCAACACCATGCCTGTGCGTCGAAAGTAATGGGGTTTTATGGTCGAGCAGCTGCTCATAAACCAAACATTTCTCCTGTGAACGCTAAGCGCAGCCTGAAGTGGTGTAAAGATCGACGCCACTGGACAGCGGACAACTGGAATCGTGTGATTTGGAGTGGTGAATCATAATTTGCCATCTAGTAGTCAGATGGGAGGGTCTGGGTGTGGAAAATGCCTGGAGAACGTTTCCTGCAAGCGTGCGTAGTGCCAACAGTGAAATTTGGAGGAGGTGGGGACACAGTGTGGGGATGTTTTTCATGGAATGGACTTGACCCTCTCGTAATACTACAGGGAAATCTAAATGCGGAAGGATACAAGAAATTTTGACTTGCATACTATCTATGACAGAAGATCAATTCGGTGATGACTATTGTCTGTATACAGCATTACACTGCTACCTGCCATAAAGCAAGGTCTGTGGACAAGAACGTTCCAGAAATGGACTAGCCGACCCAGAGCCCTGACCTAAATCCAATAGAACACCTTTGGGATGAATGAGAACTTCGCTCCAGATCCCAACGAACCACATGACAAATTGCTCTAGCTACAGCTTTTCAGGAAGAATAGGCTGCTATTCTACCATTTCTACCAGTTCTGACAACTGGTAGAGAGTCTCTCTGGCAGGATTAGGGCTGTCATAGAGGCAAAGAGTGGATATACCCCTCATTAATGTCCACTACTGGAAAGTGTGTCAGAGGGAAAGCCTGATTACAGTTTCGAGTAGGTGTTAGAATAATTTTGATCGGACGGTGTATATGGAAACGTGACGAATCCTTTGTTTTCGTCTTGATTAGATTCTCTGGTCTCTTGTCGATTGAGTAGTCTGGAGATGTTGCAGTCATTATAGGCATTAGGAAGAAAATTGTTATTTGAATGTCGAAGTTCTTTGTCTAGTTCATCCTTTTCATTGATGAGTCGGTGGGCCCTTGCTCCAAATGTGGGCATTATTTCCACATTTATTTTGAGATGTATAACGAAAGAAAAAGGAATACTTTGCGTATATCTCAATAGGATATACCTATATACATGCTAATCAAAATTAAAATGTGCTGTTTAAGGCTTTGATAAGGGCATCCAATGATCCGAATGCTGCGAAACTTTCGAAGAATATACTGTTAATCATGAGTAAGAATATGTGAAAAAATGTAGTTCCAAAGTTGACCGCCAAAGGCGCGGTAAGATGCACCGAATTTAACGTAGTAATTTTTTTGTGTGTGCACATATAAAGATCTCACCTTGATAACAAAACAAGCATCATATAACAATTTAATTCATTTTCACTTGGTGCACTGTTCAATCTCCTGCCCAAACTTCATCCTTTGCACACTCTGGTCAATGGCAGAATGCAGATGTGGCCCACACGCTGCGTTATGCTGTCTTTCAGAGCTGGCAAGATATCTGAATGATCTCAAGAAATCCTGTACACACACACACACACACACACACACACACACACACACACACACACACACACACACACACACACACACACACACACACACACACACACACACACACACACACACACACACACACACACACACACACACACACACACACACACACACACACACACACACACACACACATTTAAATTCATATATAAGTATGAATTTAAATTACTCTATACCGAGAAAGAAAGTCTAATATTGCGATACGACTAGTTGAAATTCAACTTCTTCAGGTATCAGAGGCAAGGAATTACATAACAAATAACAGAGACACGATAAAATACATTAACAGATCTAGTATAAAACACACAAGTACATTTAAAAAAAAAAAACAGGAATGCATGCTAGAGTTCCAACTGAAGTTGACTACGTGCGTGAGCTGACGCGAGTGCGCCAGTATTAAACAGTGGCAATGTGTGCATCAGAAATATTGTAGCTAAGGCTGTTATTAATATGAGATGAATCAAGCGATATTTCTCTAGATTCAATTATTCTTCTTTCAAGTTCATTATAGCATACATGAACATTAGAAGTTTGTGGCCAGTCCACGAGGTGTTGGCGGCCTTCATCCGAGTTGATAGAGAAGAGAACGTACGTGGCTACAGAGAGTGCTGGCCCTGGTTCTGTTGTAGGAAATGTCTCTTTGGGGGTTCTTCCATGTGTAAAAGGATGGATTTAGCTGTCTGGCCGTAGTATGGTTTCCCACAATCACACAAAATCTTGTAGACTCCTGGATACTGAGTAAGAAGATGTTTCATTTTAGGTCTACTTAGTATGGATCGAAGTTTAGGAAACGTAGTGAAGCAAGTCCTAATGTTGAATTTCTGAAGCGTTTTGGGGAGAGAGATCTGATGTATGGTAACGAAATAAAAGCTCTTGGCGGAGAAGAATCTTCAAAAGCAGCTGAGCGGTGGACAGAGAGAAATTTATTAATATTTTTAAGACAGAATCCGTTGTTAACAAAAAACTTTTTAAGAAAATTAAGTTCATATTCCATTTCTGTTTCATCTGTTAATAAAGATCTGGCTCGATGTGCCAGGGTTGAAATAATACCAAACTTTTGTGGAGGGTAGTGATTGGAAGAAACATGAAGGTATCTGTCGGTGTGTGAGTGGGTTTTCTAAAAATGGAGATTTTGATATTTTCAGTGCATCTCGTAAGTTTGAAGTCCAGAAAGGGAAGACTGTCGTCGGATTCCAGTTCACACGTGAAATTGATTTTCTAATGAAACTTGTTAAGGTGGTCCAGAAAAAAGTTGAGGTTGTTGACACCGTGTTCCCAGATGAGAAATACATCGTAACTATAACGATACCATACTTTAAGTTTAAGAATCGAGGAATTAATTGCTTTTTCTTCAAAATCCTTAAGAAATATGTCAGCTAGAATCGGACACAGCGGACTTCCATAGTTAAACCTGAGTTTTGTTTATAAATCTTGTTATGATATTTGAAGTATCCTGAGTTCATACAGTGAGAAAGTAAGGAAAAAAATTTTTTGGGGTAGTTTCTTCTGGAGAAGATTTAGAACTTCTTGGGTAGTTACATTTGTGAAGAGGGAAACAATATCAAGAAACAATAATAAGAGGGAAATAATACAGGATAACAAGATTTATAAACAAAACTCATGTTTAACTATGGGCAGTCCGCTGTCTCCGATTCTTGCTGACATATTTCTTAAGGATTTTGAAGAAAAAGCAATTAATTCGTAATTATTATAATTAGTGTATTACTTATTATAATTAGTATATTAATTTAGTAATAGACGATGGCCAGATATCTCTGATTGGCTACAGGCAGGATTGAACTGCGCACTCAGTCTCCTAAAGTTAGATAGGGTTTAAAGGCCTCGCCTTCTCCCTATATGGGAATAAAAGGCATTAGCCGATTTATTTTTTAAAAAGAGACCTGTGTAGTTCAGTGGGAGTGGCGCTTGCATCCTCTGTGCAAGGTCGCTCGAAGTTAGGCTTAGGTTCAAGTCTTTTCGCCAACTGGATAAATGTTTTCTAAGCATATCTTCGACTGATTTCCGAGTCAGTCGATCACTGTGACGAGCAAACAGGCATTTTCTCCCGGAAACTCGGACTTTTCATCCAGTAAACTCAAGAATATCGGCCAGTTTTTCATTATTTCGGACAGTAACATATCCTGTTAGGGTTAGGGACAAAGAGAGAGCAGCAGCAGCACTTGTTTACTGGTCTTTAGATTTGTGGCCACTTATCATTAGTGATGTCATGGGCCAACTGTCTCTGATTGGCTACTGGAGGCGATTGAACTGCCCATTCAGTCTCCAAAAGCTGAGTAGGGTTTAAAGGCCTTGGCTACTCCCAATAAGGGAATAAATGGTGTTAGCTGATTTATTTTTATATTTATAATTTACTTTTGATATCCCCCCCCTCTCTCTCTCTCTGTCTGTCTCTCTTTATATATATATATATATATATATATATATATATATATATATATATATATATATATATATATATATATATATATATATATATATATATATATATATATATATATATATATATATATATATATATATATATATATATATATATATATATATATATATATATATATATATATATATATATATATATATATATGATGAGGCCTCAATAAAGGTCGAAACCAGTCTGGGTAGTGGCCCCTTGCGTTTAATACAAAACATCATACATCCCCCTTCTTGGAGATGTGTTTTGGCATTAAAGGTAAATATTAAGATTAGTGATCGGAACTTGTTCCACCTTTACCACGAGTTGCCCTGGTCTTGCACTACCTGTGGGATCAGTTAGACTTGCATCAATTGCAGGCGCAAACTTGACTTTTAGTCTGTTTGCTTACTTGGGAAATGGAGTAAAACCAGGTTTAAAATTGCTTGGTATCTTTAACATATTTATACCCAAGGTAAAAATAATTTCTATATATATATATATATATATATATATATATATATATATATATATATATATATATATATATATTATATATATATATATTTATATATATATATATGTATGTATATATGTAGAAAGTATTTTACCTTGGGTAAAATAAATGTTAAGAATACCAAGCAATTTTTAAACCTGGTTTTTACTCCATTTCCCAAGTAAGCAAACAGACAAATAAGTCAAGTTTGCGCCTGCAAGTGATGCAAGTCTAGCTGATCCTGCAGGTAGTGCAAGACCAAGGCAACTCGTGGTAAAGGTGGCATGAGCTCTGATCACTAATCTTTATATTTACCCTTAATGCCAAAACACATCTCCAAGAAGGAGATGCATCATGTTTTGTATTAAAGGCAAGAGGCCACTACCCAGACCGGTTTCGACCTTTATTGAGGTCTCATCAGTGGGAGCTAGGCTAGAAATACCAAGATTTAGTAATACAGAGCTCATAAGTATTTTACCAGAACAAGTTGCCATAAGGTGTTTTAACCTTATTAAATAAAAATCTCTGGAGGAGATATAAATGTAGAAAGTATTTTACCTTGGGTATCAGCTAGACTTGCATCACTTGCAGGTGCAAACTTGACTTATTTGTCTGTTTGCTTACTTGGGAAATGGAGTAAAAACCAGGTTTAAAAATTGCTTGGTATTCTTAACATTTATTTTACCCAAGGTAAAATACTTTCTACATTTATATCTCCTCCAGAGATTTTTATTTAATAAGGTTAAAACACCTTATGGCAACTTGTTCTGGTAAAATACTTATGAGCTCTGTATTACTAAATCTTGGTATTTCTAGCCTAGCTGCCACTGATGAGACCTTAATAAAGGTCGAAACCGGTCTGGGGTGGCCTCTTGCCTTTAATACAAAACATCATGCATCTCCTTCTTGGAGATGTGTTTTGGCATTAAGGGTAAATATAAAGATTAGTGATCAGTGCTCATGCCACCTTTACCACGAGTTGCCTTGGTCTTGCACTACCTGTAGGATCAGCTAGACTTGCATCACTTGCAGGTGCAAACTTGACTTATTTGTCTGTTTGCTTACTTGGGAAATGGAATAAAAACCAGGTTTAAAAATTGCTTGGTATTCTTAACATATATATATATATATATATATATATATAACGTCTTTTACTCCCCTATAGGAAGGAGATGAGTCCATTTTTAGCCCATTCTAACTTTTGGAGACTGAGAAAGACAGTTCAATTTCCATCGGTAACCAATCAGAAATTGCAATCCCTGACTATCACTATTGATGCACGGCCCTGGTGCAGGGTGATCAAAATTGAAGTATCCCTTTGTTGAAGGTCCTTGGTGCACCATATACGTTTCTGAATATAGTAAAACTGTGCTTGAATACTTATACATCATTAAGAAACGATATGTGAGGAAATAGTTCCAAAATTCACATCAGGAGTATTGTAAACACCAATTTCACTAAATTTGCATAACACACAACTCGGCAGGTACCAGAAAGGATTGAAAAGATGGACACTGTGGTTGTTAATACCATGCTAGTGATGGCAGCAATCTGTCCCCCAATGTGCTTTGCTCATGAAAGTTGCACTACGTAAAGAACTGTAATCTTATTGATGCACTGCGTTTATTTCATGTCCTGAACAAACGTCAACGAGGTCCACTATAGTCATGTGCTATATGCAGAAGCTGCAAACTAATCTGTTCAGAACAAGTGAATGAAGTTACTACTGCAGTTGTGGAGTAGACCATTAATAACAGTGTTGTTTCCTGAAGTACACATACTATATCAAGACTCGTGGGTGTGCCTTACAAAACTGTTTGGAAACTACTACGGAATATTTTGCATTTCTAGCCATTCAAAATAACCCTGGCATAGGATTTGCATCCACAGAACTTGGAAAGTCAACTGACACAAATGTTAATATTCCTTTCTCGAGAGTGAATTGGACACTGCGTGAGTGTAGATGATTTCGTGGGTAGCCGAAGCTCACCTTCACCTGAAGTGGGGGAGTGCTCTGAATATCTATAATTACCAACAAATCACTCTGCATTCACTCAAAGCTATTGTTTGAAATGCCAAGTTCTTGTGTTAATTTAGAACTTCGTTTATCATTAGACATTTTTTTTTATGAAATTTGCCATTAACGCATTGTGACCCACTCAGTTACTGCTGAGAGATATCATGATATTATAAAGAATTCTCTTTTGCCAGAACCACAGCATCACCTATGCATGAATTTCGTCATTTTTATGAAAAGTTGAGCCCCTCCACACATCAGTCGATAAGTACAGGAGTTTATCAAAAACATGTCAGAGAACCTGGTGTGATCAGCAGTGCATTTCTCACAGCATGGCTGCTGCCTCGTTCACCTGATTTGACCTCTTGTGACTACTGGCTGTGGTGATTTCTAAAATACAGATTTATCGAATTATCCCGATAATTTTTGAGCCATGAAAGCTGTGAATGCATAATTGAAGTGAATAAAAACGTGTTATTTATGCTTGTGTTGCCGTTCTTGTTTTTACATACAGAGAAACTCATTTCATCTATATTTGGGTACACCAGGCAGCGGTACTCTGGTGGTGAATTTTGAATTTTGTTTCCTCAGATATCGATTACGCATATGCACAGTGCTATTCCTCCGAAGTGTCACAATATGTGGATCATTTGGTGGTGCCGCACAACGCCTTAAACAGGATACTTTTATTTTGATCACATGTATATATAATCAAATAAAGCCTTCCACTCCCTTATAAAGAGCAAGAAAGGCCGTTTTAGCCCTTTTCTAACTTATAGAGACTTAGTTGAATCCCCAGTAGCGAACAGAGATAACTGGTCCAAGACTCTCACTAATTATAAGTAGCATCCAGCGAGGGAGACTACTGACATGTGGACCAACTCGTGGTCCACAACCATAAAAAACAGTAGGTTTTTTATTTTAATAGTATGGATTCTGCAGTTGATTTTGTTTAGTTTACAGAATGTTCACAGAATTGAGTTTAATATATATATATATAAAGAAGCTAACGCCTTTTATTCCCTTATAGGGAATAGGCAAGGCGTTTATACCCTATCTATCTATCTTTTGGAGACTGAGTGGGCAGTTCAATTTCCACCGGTAGCCAATCAGAGATGGCTGGCCCATGTCTATCACTAATTATAGGCAGCCACCGATGAAGAGGCTGGCAAACAAGTGCTGCCATCTCTTGGTACCTAAACCTAACGAGATATGTTACTGTCTGAAATAATGTGGGTATTACGATCGATTTTCTTGAGTTTACAGGATAAAAAACCTTTACAGGATAAAAAACCATACTCCCCTTATAGGGAGTAGGCAAGGCCTTTATACCCTATCTAGCTTTTGGGGACTGAGAAAGGGCAGTTCAATCTCCACCGGTAGCCAATCAGAGATAGCTGATCCACGTCTATCACCAATTATAGCAGCCATCGATGAAGAGGCTGGCAAACAAGTGCTGCCATCTTTTAATACCTAACCATAACAAGATAGGTTACTGTCTGAAATAATGTGGGTACTACGGTCGATTTACGGAATAAAAAACCCGAGTTTTCGGGAAGAAATGCTTCTTTAATTAAACCACTAAGCAATCTCCCCATTTTCCTCTGAGTATGATTATTAATCAACATGTACGTTATAACACTTCTTGGTTCAACCATCAAATGCCAAGTTTGGTGAAAGAGCAGAGTGATGGAAGGTATGGATTGGAAAAAAAAGCAAACAAAATGGAACCACTTAAAAATAATAATGAAATTTTAAATTATTTTTTAATGTCTGGTTTACATGAACCTTTGTTATGCACACTCAAGGAAGATGCAATATATCTTCATCTGCAGGTATGACCTGGATTCCTATATCTTCATTGATGTGAGCAATCTAAAAAAATTTTACCTGCAAGTGAATTAGTTCGCCTTATATAGAGGCATAATGGTCTTACATGCTCGGAAATGAAAGGCTCTATCCCAGAAAATATGCAAACCAGCTAAAGAACGAAGGCCAATTTGATTAAATCAATTTTTTTTTTTTTGCGATTTTAGCCATAAAGGTACTAATTCTAAGTTTGAGTGTGATTTCTTTGTTACTTTCATCATTTCCACATATTTCCATAAAGACAGAATCAAGACATAAGTTTGTTCTTAATGCCTGACTTTTGGAACTTTTTTGGATATGATTTTTAACCGATTTTCAATTTTGTTGAATCTTTCACTCAGACAAGTTATGTTTCCTCCTCCAGCAACTAGGATTACTACCACTTATCTTACCTTATCTATTTTACCCTTGACAGTAGAGCATCAAAAAAAAATAAATAAATAAATAAGAAGAGAAAGAAGAAGAATTATTGTGAAAACGAGATTGTGAAACTTGTCTAGCATCACCTTGGTCTTTAACATGCTGTCTAGAAAGCGACTCATCTGGTGATTTCTAGGGTGGAGACAACAACGACAAACCGATTTCAAAGAAATCTGTTGATGAAAGAGTGCCTCCTGCTATGGATTATAAAATTTTATCATGCTTCCATCACTGCTGCTGCTAGACAGCCAAAACGAAGCATATTGGCCTTTCATGATGAGCATCTCAACAACATTTTGTAAGACATGTACTTTCAGAGAACAAGCCCAATTCTGTGATCAATACTTCTTTAATTTTTCCTTGTAATTTCTTTACTGACATAATGCTGGATTATTAGGGACAGAACTCCATAGAATTATCAGAATATGGATTTCATGAAGTTGTCTGCAGAGCATTCAGTTTGTTGGCACCTCCTCTATTTTGCTGCAGTTCCTCCTCCTCCTCATTTGGTCTTCTTTTTTTTTTTTTGATTCTTCATGGTGTTTAGTCTTTTGTGGAAATTCTTTATACAAAACTGAACAAAAAAGTTATTATGCGATCCTTGTTTCATATGATGTGCATACATTGATCCAAAACGCAAGAACAATAAACAAACCTAGAAATGATATCGGGTGTGTTTTGTGTATGTTATTATTATTATTATTAAATTAAAGATGTCAAGACATTATATTCTTGGTTTAATCATTTATCTAAGTGTAAGCATACAAACATGCATGTGAATCTTCGTGACTGGGCTACTTGTATATAGAGGCTAATGACTTCACATCAATTGCCTTAGTATCCCATAATGCAAAGCACATCTGTTTCGGACATGTGTAATGCTATGCACTATACAAGGAGCACTACCCATAACAGTTTCAGACGATACACATTTTCACTACTTCTATATACAAAATTTATGACTTCAGCTTTCCTTCAACCTGATATCTGTTCTTGATCCTGCTCCTATTAATGAAACCTCAATAAAGGCCGAAACCATACTACGTAGTGGATCTTACTATAATGTAAGATCCACTTACATTATATTAAATGGATCTTAAGCATGTCTCAAGCTGGAGGGAAGGTGTTTTACAATACGGGATATTAAGTATATACCAGCACATGGTGACACACAGAATCTTGAGCATTAAAAACCTGAAATACTACATAACATTAATAAGGAATTACTTCAACATCACCTATCGAAACAACAGAGACACATATCGTATAACACGACCTACAACAACTCTTTACATCCCTACACCCTTCAACAACTCATACGGTTCTTTTGTGAGATCACATCAGATACCCACGCAACTCAACCACCTACCAAGAAATTTAAAACACATAGATAACTACAGAACATTAAAACACGAACTCTGTTAAATATACCAACAAAGTTAATATACCATTAACACTAATAAACACATCACAAATAACCAGAATCCAATGCCTACATCCCATACATAAACATTAACAACAACATAAATAGTGAATTATTAGACATACGAAGAGCCAAAGGCTTCAATTCGGCGACATATAACTTGTTTAAGTTAAGGGATATATATCCCATATCGTTTCTTAGCCGAATATGAAACTCAAAGAGTTTCATGCCGAATGTAGTAGAAACTATATAAAGTTCGGCGATTCCAGGTATTTGCTTACGCTTGGAATCGCCGAACTTTATATAGTTTCTACTATGTTCGGCATGAAACTCTTTGAGTTTCATATTCTAAGAAACGATATGGGATATATATCCCTTAACTTAAATAAATAGTGAAGGCTAATCCCACTCTCTTCATAAAAGCTAACCCAAACTTCGAAGTAGACTCACTCATCTACACGTAATCCTCACAATCAAAGACTGCAGATTATCTAGCAAAACAGTCAGTAAGGTGTATAACAATAATGAAGATACTGATATTAAAAAAAAAAAAATCGTGTATATGTAAATAGGCTGTATAATAATAAGCTATGATATTGATATTGAAAAAAAAATATGTATATTTATATTAAAAACAACAACACTATACACTACATTTAGCACTGAACAGAAAAAGTAATACTATACTTTATATACGGGAATAAAAAGGTGTTAGCTAATTTTTTTTTACTTTGTTATATTTGTAAATACTCTGTATGATGATAAATAAAATGTGAAAATGTTAAATAAATATATATATTCTTATTATTATATAAAATGTTTTGTATAATCTTCATTATTAATAGAAGAACATGTGTTGTAAATACATAATATAGAGGGCAAAAAAGTATTATTAAAAATTTTAATTGAAATCCGATGTAGGAAATGCAGCACTTAGTGTTGAATTTTGTAAAATTATAAGTTGCAATGTCACTCAAGATGATTATTTTATGAGTAAATATTTTAGCAATCAATAAAAAATATTATTATTATTATTATTATTATTATTATTTTAACAGTGTTTCCATGGAGTCAAAAGACTCATCGCGGGAGACCCGACATTGACACACTAACCATTATTTACACAATACCTGTCATACCACTCCTTAAATTCATTCACAGTTGAAGCATTCACAACCAGTTCTGGCAAAGCATTCCACCCATTCACAACCCTCCAAGTAAAAAATCTAGTCCTAACACCCTTGTTAACCACACTCTTACATTATTATTATTATTATTATTATTATTATTATTATTATGATTATTATTATTATTATTTATTATTATTATTATTATTATTATTATTTGTAGTAGTAGTAATTTCTCGACGATGTCTGAAGATTCATTGTAGAGCATCCAAATGTTACACACAAAAATCATTGAACCATCTCTTAAACCCATTTGCAGTTTCTGCACTCACAGCTCTTTCAAGCAATGCATTCCCCATACCAGCCATACTGCACACAATGAGCTCCTTACTCCCTTGCTCCCACTCTCGTTATACAGATACCAGGGATGGGACAGTTCTTTGTTCCACCTTTGTTTCTCTGTACTCTGCAATGTCTCCTTTACTATTTTATATGTCAGTCATGTCCCTCGCCTTCTACTGTTCAAAATGCTCTACAAATTGTATTTTCTCAATATGAATACCCCACATTCCGGAGATCTAACACTGTTTTCATGAATCTTTGAGTTAGTATAAAGTGTCAGGATTGCAGTGGGCATAAGGGGCTTTTGTGCTTTATGGACTTTATGTACACAAATGCTAGGAGTATTCAAAACAAACGGGAGGAATTTTTGGGATTGGTTAGTTCATTCTGGTCGAAGTTTATTGGCATTAATGAAACATGAGTGATAGAAGATGATATTGTTAGTGGGATAGAATGTGAAGGGTATAGTGATTTCAGGGAGGATAGAGAAAAAAGAATTAGGGATGAGTTTATTTATGATAGCCTATGAACTGCAACAAAAGAGTAGAAGTTCAACTGTAGACCACTGAATATAGCACATCAAAGGCTATCTTGTGTGAGATAGAGCCCAGCATAAAAAACATACAGTTGAATGCTGTTATAGACCAGGAGATGGAACAGATAATGGGGAATAGTAAGCAATATGTAATAGGTTAACTTCTTTTATTCACTAATAGGGAGTAGGCGTGATCGTTTAACCTCATGCAGCTTTTGGAGATTGAGTGGGCAGTTCTACCTCCTCTGATAGCCAATTAGGAATAACTGGCTCATGACTATCACTAATTACAGGCGGAAACCGATGAAGAGACTGTGAAACAATTGCAGCCATCTCTCGCTACCTAACCCTGACAGGATATTATTATTACATGACACCTCCAGGGAGTCCAAAGACTCATCGAAGGAGGGCATCCACTCTACAACTCTCTGTCTCCAACACTCAATCCATCAACTACAATGATCCGTAAATACCATCATCCTTCACACCACCGCTATCTACCGTCCACTACCAATACTAGTATTTTTACAGAGAATCACAAACATCCATGCCTACGGCGGTATTCGAACCTGCAGCCTTTTGGCTGGAGAGCAGATATGCTAACAACTCAGCCAACCAGCCGGTGAATGTAGTGAGTTAATAATGTGGGTTCTGCGGTCGATTTCTTGAGTTTACGGTACGAAAAGCATTAGTTTCCGGGGAAAAATCCGCTTGCCTGAACCAGAGATCGATTAACTCAGGAACAGGATGAAGAAACGCTTAGAAAAGTTCCTGCAGTGAGCGACTAGACTAGAACTTTAGGTCTATCTTCGGGCGGCCTAGCGCGTAGGACGCAAGCATCACCTACATTGAGCTCGGCAAATAGGCTCAATTAGTGCAGGTGGGTAATTATTATGGAGCATTTTAACTATGTGATCATCGATTGGAAGGAGGAGATGACACATATTGGAGTTAAATGGATGAATATCATCATTAAGCTGGAACTTCAGAAAAGAAAGATTTGTGGAGGGAATTCAAGTGTAAAGGTAACCAGCAGGCACATGAACAGTACAAAGCACAGGCAAGAAGGGTAACCCATGTGGAAAGTAAGGCAAAGCAGAGTATGAAAGGAAATTAGCAGATGAAAGGAAATTAGCAGGTTACCCAAGAGATAATCCCAAATAGTTCTGTCGATATGTCGCAAATGAACGGAAGAATGTTTAAGGCAGAATGATTTTAATGAATGCCGATTGTGGTGGATTAACAGAATCAGTCAAAATAGTATAATTACTAAGTGAACACTTTGCAAGAGTATATATATATCCAGGTAAAGATATTGCAGTAACGAGAGAGAGAGAGGCAAAGGCTGGTATGGGAATTGAGCTAAATGAAATGGAGGTGCATAGCATATTACAGGATCTTAATGTTAATACAGCTATGGATAAATGGTATATCCCCACGAGTTTTTAAGTGGAAGTGCTAGGGATATTATTGGTACCTTTATCCACATCGTTCAATCTAAGTCTTAGCTTCAGGTTAGTCCCGAGGGAGGGGTGGAAAGAGGAGAATATATTTCCATTGCATAAAGGAGGTTTCAAGACTGATATAGCAAATTACCCACCGATCAGCCTCTCAGGGGTTGTTGTCAAGGCACTGGAGAAGTTAGTCATGAGCAAAATACACGAATGGATAGACATGGTTTTGCGAAGGGTAAGTCATACTTCAGTAACTTGCTCATGTCTTGTACAACAGTGACAACTGAGTTGTATAAAGATTTACAGTGATACTGGTGAACTTTGCAAAGGCCTTCAACAAGACACCACATGAAATTCTAATCAATAAACTGCTGCACATGGGGATGTATATAGGGTTGGTGAGGAGGATAAGAGAGTAGTTTATTCAGTAGTAGAGTCCAGAAGAAGGCCTGTGGCTAGTGACGTGTCACAGTACTTTGTTCTTGGGAAACTACTGTGTATGTTGTACATTAACGATATAGGAAAGGATCAGAGAGGAACTCTTCAGTTGTTTATTGATTATGCAAAGTTGGGTAGTGCAATGGTTAATACAGAATTTGTTAAAATTTTGCAGGATGATTTGGATTGACTGGCAGTCTTGGTCTTGGTGAAGGAGAATGGATATCAGTTTAATGTCACAAAGTGTAAAGTTACGCATTCTCGGATGAAAAGATTACCAGCTGTATACCATATTGATGGAACTATACTCCAGGAAATCTCCATGACGAATTCAAAGATTTGGCGTGTTATTGGATTCGGATTAAAAGTTTAGAGGGCACATAGCAAAAGTCGCTAAATCAGCTCATCGGATTAATTGGTTACTGAAGAATACTTTGATGATCAGAGGCAAGCAGGTTATTATTTCTCTTTATCGAGACTTGATAAGATCCCATGTGTACTGCGTGCAGATCTCGTCGCCTGGGTTTCTTGGTAATGAGGAAGAGTCAGAGAAGATCCAGAGTTGAGTGACCAAGATTGTAGCGTGTCTATGGTATGAGCCTTACAAGAATAGGTTGAATTGTGGGTTAGAGAGACTGGTTGACACATGGAAAAGTGTATACAATCATATCAATCAATCGAATGGGTTGCGATGACTATGAATGAGTTCAAAGAGGAGTATGATAGATTTTGGATAATGCTTGACATGATGAGTCTAAGGATTTCTCCCCCCTCAATAAAAAATCTAAGGATCCCATAGTAATAATAATAATAATCTTATCTGAAGTTGTACATGTGTGATTTGATCAAAGCCTCATACAAGGAAACTACAACATATTTTCTGCTACATGTTATAGTCCTTCTGATCATTGCCAATAATTAGGGCCGATCCGAGAGTATCTGATGCACCCAGGCAAAGAAAATTTAGGCGTCCCCTATACATTGTCTATATATTTTTGTCATACTCAGACAAATACACGTACACCTACACATGTGGATATTTATAAAAATAATATCATTATGAACATTAAAAAAATTATTAATCAAAACCAATACATTTGTATACATATATGATTACTCCTAATATAAAAGATGTAATAATTTTCTGTATAGCAAGAAAATTATTACATCTTAAATACAAAAATTATGAAAAATTAATCTTTAGGGCTTTTGCTTTGGCAAAGTTTTGAATTAATTCATCTATATTGATTGTAGATGCAATTTCATGCTCTATAGATATTATTGCTAGATCAGGGAGTCGTACCTGAACCATCGTAGAGCGAGTGTAAGTTTTTGTAAGTTTTAATTTCGAGAACCTCCTTTCTGAACTTGCTACCAATACAGGCAATGTAAAAAATTCTCAAAGCAATAAACACATTTGGAATACTATTTTGTAAATTATTTTTGCATATGTATGACAGGACATCTAATGAGGAAGTATTTTCTGGAATTCGCCTTCCTATTATTTGTAATTTACTACGTAAATCTGTTCCGTCAATATCTCTAGAATTATCATGTGTTAAATAATTTTCCAATATCAAACATTTTTTAAGCAGTTCTGCTGAAGTAATATTTTGCAATTCATATATACTAAGCGCCTCCGTAGCGCAATTGGAAGAACGACGGTACATTGCGCCCTTCGATTGGAATAGGCCTAAGTTCGATTCTCGTCGCGACGGGAGGAATCTTTATCTGGTTGATTTCAATCGATGGTGAGTTAGCCGATCTCATTCGGAGGTAGCAGGGATTTTTCTCCCGGAAACTCGGGTTTTTCATCCCGCATACATACAAATCGGCCCTTCAGAACACACGCAATTTACAGACAAAAATTACTAGTTGTGGTGGTGTTGGAGGTGGGCGGTAGATGGCGTTGATTCGTAGTAGAGGTAAGGTGTAGAGTCAGTTGAAGATGTCCTCCCGCGATGAGTCTTCGGACTCCTTGGAGGTATCAGGAATAATAATAATAAATAATAATACTTAAAAGAAAACCAAACTTTTCGTTAATTGTAGATAGACATGTGCTTGAATTTTTCATCAACATATGCAATTGCGGTATCAATAATTGAAAAATAAAAATCTATATAAAATTTTTGTTTAAAATCTGTTATGAATTCATCCTCTGCATCATACATAAATTCTTTCTTTTTTTTCCCCCCTAAGTCTGTTTCTTGCTCCCCGAAGTCTTAGTATCTCTAGGCGATTGCCTAGGTTCGCCTAATGATAAAACCGGCCTGCCAATAATCTTTTGCATTGTTCTCACGAAGTTAGAAATGTGATCCCTCAACTTCATGTCTCTGTGCACCACCACTCCTAGATCCCTCCATTCCCCCTTTTCTTCAAAATTAATTGTAACCTCTCAGTCCCATCATTTTGTACAAAATATCAAGACCTTCCACCAGCTAAAATCTGTCACAGAGGCATTGGTGGTGGTATATTAAACCCTTTAAGGAGGATCTGAAGTGTGTCTATTCGAACCCTGTCCGTTCCAACTTAGTTATCAGCTTATTGATATTAGGGAAATTCAGATTTGCATTTTGCGATTAAAATAATGGAAAGTTCCTGCAGATAAGCATTCATTTTCACTCTAAATGTTTATTTGATTCTGCTGATATTATTCAGTATTTCTATATTGTTTCATCACGAGCATTTCTAGGATTTATTTTTTCCAGAATACTAATGCACATAATTATATATCTCAGAAATTGTTAGTCACCAAACGTTTTTGAAATATTCTAGAATATTTTATTACCTGCTGTGTTAAAAATTCATTATTATTATTATTATTATTATTGTTGATACAATTTGAAATAAGGGGGGAAAACTTCTTCCGAATGCTCCTAATTATTGTGTATCTGTTGGTTAAGCTCACAACATCCTGCTCTCTATTATTTTTATTATGTAAAAGTTGTCGTCCAGAGTGCGGTGTGTGATGGCAGTATTAAGCGTATTGAGTAAATTGCGATATTCACCCTCGTTGCTTCAGAAATTTAATGTGGTATCCTGTGGAAGATCGTCGAGAATAGGTACACATTATGAGTTACATTAATCAATACTTTGTGAGTTACTCTGATGCGAATTAAAAATATGTTTTCTTTTAGATTGCAGATTATCAGCAACAACAAGTGCAGTGGTAGGTCATTTCTTCCAACCAGCTAGATTAAATCCATGGTTTTCGCTTTGTATCAATTTTTTTAAAAGAGAAATGCTTGGAAGCGATAAGTTCGCAGCAGATGCTACAACTTTGGAAGCAAAGTCGAACAGTCAGCACTTTATACAGGAAAAGAAATTGTGCGATAAGACAGTTGCCAATTATAGTTTTGTTTCTTCCCCCCCCCATTCCTTTGCATTTTTGAGCACATAATGACCCTCACTGTTTCCATAAGAATTTTATTTTAATGACTCCTAAGGAGTTTCTCAATTATCTTTTAAGTGCATTTGACACTTCTTTGTCACTGCCCTCACGTGTGTTTTGGAGTGATATCAACTCACAGTTCTTATTTTATTCACAGATTCTTCAGTGATTTTTGTCTGTTTATAATAATTCAAATCACCCAGATTGATTATGAGTTAGCAGTTTCTTGATATGTGTAGACAGAATGAAACCACATTTCTTGAAATAATAAATAACAGGAAAAGGTTACACTGTTTTCAGTCGAGCATAACAATTTGTCGAACTGCTTACTTATTATTATTAACATCTGACCTCCATGGAGTCAGAGACTCATCGTGAGAGGTACACACTATCACATAACAAAGCTCGGTCAGCTCTGCCGTAAACTGATTCACCGTGTCTACATTCGCAACACCCTCAAGCAATGCATTCCACTCTCCATAAAAGAACATGCTCACACACCCTCCTTATATAGTTTCTAGGATGGCCTCTTGTTCTATCCCCTTCTCCCATTCTATGAAATATCTCTTCCATGTCAATCTGATAGCAACCTCGTACTATACATTCCCAAGACCACCGACCACTTTTGTGAATCTTCTCTGGACCCTTTCTAACATATCCTCACCACCATGAAAACTCGGTGACCAAATCTGTGTACAATAATCCATATGAGGCCTGATCAAGAGCTTATAAAATGGCATCAAAAGCTCTTTATTTCTGCATGTCAGGGTCCTCTGCATCATTGCCAATATCCACAGGACATCTTCGTAACTTGTGCAATGCAGCCCTGTGGAACATCTTTGAGACATTAACTTACTTGTACTCAACTAATGTGTAACATCCAGTAGAATTTTATTCAGTTGCATTTTAAGTGTGATCTGTGTGCCCATCATCCTCAACACACCCTTTCTAGTTAATGTTAAGATCTTGGATGTAGGAGCAGTGTTTTTCATTTTTTGCTTAACTGGATAATATTTAATAATCAGCAGTACCATACTTGAGCTGGTTGGCTGATTGGGTAACACTTCTGCTCTCCAGATGGTATCCTGAGGACACAGGATGTTTGTGAATGTCCATGTAAGGTGGTGCTCTTTCACACTCTGCAGTCACTTCAAGCCCCCCCCCCCCCAAAAAAAACAACTGATGTGTGGTCTCAAGAACATGGTTTCTGGATTATCTTATCCTTAGCTGACCCACAGCTCCAATGTATGAAAGGATTACACTTTTTAATGATACTGAATTCACATAAAAATATACAAATTTTACTGAAACGTAGTATGCCCTATATATGTATATATATACATAAAGAAAAAAAATAATAAAAGATGATACAAAACCTTTTCATGTGAATTTGTATACATCAAAGGCAGTAAGCTTATTGTATATTAGTATCATGAGTGGTGTAAGTTTTTAAAGAAATTGCAACATATATTATAAATGAAATTAATTAATAAATACTTGCAATATTTTGGCAAAGTCAAATTAGAAACAAAATATAGTGAGATATGCATGCAGGCACTACACTAAGTAAGGAGACCAAAGCATGTCAATTGAGAGTAAGCCTCAAGTCCTAAATAGTGCCTCACAGTGGGCTAAATTATGTGTCCTCGGTGTTTCCTGATGATGATAATTTGATTTTTCAAAATATTGCAAAGTATTAATTAAACTTATTTTAGTTAGTATATAGTCTATGTTGTAATTTCCTTAAAAAAATACAGTAGCGAATAGCTAACATATAGGCCTTACTCCCAGAGTAACGTAATGTTAGTCAATCCCTGCTCTAGAGAGCAAATATTTAATTTTTTTTTTTTCCCAATTACTTCAGACCTCCACTGAGCAATGAAAAATCATCTTCCACCTAAATATATATGTGCAACTTAGAAGTTGGACTACTGTACTCAAATTGATTATTATTAACAAACCTCCATGGAGTCAAGAGACTCATCATGGGCAGTCCCACTCTCATCATACCTGTACTTAATACATTCACTGGCCCTGCACTCGCAACCTCTCAAGCAGTGCATTCCAATCACCCACCACTCTCCATGCAAGAAATCTACTCCTCATCCCCTTTCTCACACCCACCTTATATAGCTTTCAGGGATAGCCTCTTATTCTCCTCCTGTCTCCAAATATTCTTGAAAAATCCCATACATGTTAATCTGTAATTACTCCTTACCAACTTATACGTCTCATATCTCCATCAGTCCTTTACTACACATCCCATCTTTGCTTCTCAAATTTGAAAATCTTACACTTAGCAACATTAAACTGACCCCATATGCTCATCCATTCATTAGTCTATTCAGGTTCTCTTGCAAAGCTACAACATCAACATAACTTAAGCCCTTTACAATGTCATTTGCATATAACTTAAAGAATAGCCCCAAAATAGACCCCTGGGGCATGCTACTAGTGACTTACCTTTTCTTGGATATCACTTCCCCATACACAGCCTGTTGATGCCTATCAGACAGCCAATCTCCAATCCAATGCACCACTCTACTCCAACCTCATCTGTTACTACTAATTTGTCATGTAGTAATCTATCAAAAGCCTTTGCAAAATCTAAATATACTACTGTGGATGCATACCCCCCCTTGTCCAATGTATTTATCACCTTGTTATAATAAGTAGATTGCCAAAACACGATTTTCCTATACCAAACCCTTGCTGTCCATTAAAGAGAATTCTACTGTTATCCACCCAGTTCTGAATCCTTGTCCTCACTAGCTTCTTCAACACCTTAATCACAACTCCAGACAAGCAAATTGACCTATGATTCGAAGCATTAGCCTTATCATCTCTTTTATGAAGTGGAACAATTTTGCTATCTTTCCATTCCTTTGGGACCTGGGCTAATATAAGACTCAATTTAGTTGAAATTATTGGATATGATATTTTTGAAGATAGATCATGTACTTGCAGAAGATGGATTATCAAAGAAAATATTATTCTTACATCCAGATTATCATCTAAGAACCAGTGGCGTAGCTGGAGGGGTCTCCAGCTACGCCAAAACTACGTCAAAAAATTGTGTCTCACATTTTTCATGTGAGACACAATTTTATTTTTCGATGATTCTTTTATTTATGTTAACTTAGTAATTTGTATTACTTACTTAATAATTAGTTTTTAACAACTATACTTACAACTAAAATAAACATAGTGTTTATTTTAGTTGTATGCATTAATTTAATTTATTTCCCTATACGTCATTTTGACTTTGTAGTATTTTTGGTGTGTGATGAGAGGGGCGACAAACTCAGGAACCTCCCCGGGCGACAAAAGTTCTAGCTACCCCACTGCTAAGAACTCCTAACATCCTGTAATAAATACTTTCTTGATTTTATTGTATCTGATATACACTAGTCATTTTTACAGAATGTGTTCAAGTGATTAGAAACAGTTGATTTTATATTTGTAAAACTTAATATCTGTAAACCTTATGTACAGGGAAGATGAAATATCCCTTTATAATGGTCACTCAAAAATAAAACTTTTTAGAGAAAGAAATGAGGTTAATTTGACTTATTATCTTCCCTTCTTTTCAGCCATTTTCTGTCCACTGCTGGACAAAGGCCTCCTCCAGCTCTTTCCACTTTTCTCTATTCTTGGCAATGGTTGACCAGTTTTTCCCAACAAAATTTGACAGTTCATCACTCCACCTTCTTTTAGGATGTCCTCGGCCTCGTTTCCCTTCTTTTGGAATCCAGTTCATTAGTATGGTGGTCCATCACTCATCTTCTCTTGTGGATAGATGTCCATCCCATTTCCATTTTAGTCGCGTATGATGAAGAATGATATCAGTGATGTGAGTCTGGCTTCTTATCCAAGTGTTTCACTTCTTATCTTTTAATGTGATGCCTACCATCAACCTCTCCATTTTTCTTTGAGTTAGTTTATTTGCCAGTGCTTTTTGTTAGCGACTAAGTTTCACAACCATATGTGATGGCTGAAAGTATACACTGGTTAAATGTCTTCCTTTTAAAACAGAGTGGGACATCATTGTTTTGAAAAATGCTTTTCAGTTTTCTGAATGCACCAGGCAAGTTGAACTCTCCTATTTATTTCCTTTTGGAGTTCCAAGTTTAGGTCAATGAGATGACCTAAGTATTTAAATTGTACATGTTTTGGTCATAAAGTATTACACAATAAAGATTTATTGTTACAAAGACCATATATTTACAACGTACTTAAGCTCTTACAAATTGCCTACCGGTTTCACTAGTAACTGACCAGCTTTCTCAAGTCTTGCATAGTACAAAAAAGAGGTAAATGCAAAAAAGGTTTCAAAATACAAAGAACCGTTAGTACCTGTTAGGTAGCTAGGGTGACACGTTCGCGTGACATAACTACTCAGCATCATGAACACGCGTAATATGATTATTTGCGTACTGTAGCTCTGTTGAACTGAGGGAGTTAATTAGATTTTTCCAGGTATCGTTCAGAATGGCCCCTTGATTTCTGTTTAAGTTACTTCCCGTACGTAGTACAACTGCTGCTTCTTTAAATACTCGATATCTGTAATCCTCGTCTACGTAGGGCATGGAGCTGTTATTCCAGTCTATAGTGTGGTTCGAAGTTGAAAAGTGATGTGCCAATCCAAAGAAATGTGCCAAAGAAATCGAGCTAGAAAATTTATCTCTGACGAGGAAGAAGTTCAAACAGAACACTCTCAAATAGCTACAACTCTATCACAAAATGGTTATCCTAGACACATCATCAACAAATTTCTATACATAGATAACCAACAAGAAAGAACAGTCGCCCAGCATATCTCAACAGCAGTCATCCCCTTTATAGGTTCAACTTCAATAAAAATTGCAAGATTGTTAAAGACACATAACATCAGGGTTGTATTTAAACCAACAAATAGCATAAGACAGGTCCTAAGATCCCCTAAAGACAGTGTGCCATTTTATAAATATCCAGGTGTGTATAATATTCCATGCACGTGCGGTCTTTCCTACATCGGACAGACTTCGAGAAGCCTGGAAATAAGACAGAAAGAACATATAGGCGATGTTAATCACAACAGAACGATCACCTCAGGATTGGCACATCACTTTTCAACTTCGAACCACACTATAGACTGGAATAACAGCTCCATGCCCTACGTAGACGAGGATTACAGATATAGAGTATTTAAAGAAGCGGCAGTTGTTACTACGTATGGGAAGTAACCTAAACAGAAATCAAGGGGCCATTCTGAACGATACCTGGAAAAATCTAATTAACTCCCTCAGTTCAACAGAGCTACAGTACGCAAATAATCATATTACGCGTTTGCATGTAACGCATGTTCATGATGCTGAGTAGTTATGTCACGCGAACGTGTCACCCTAGCTACCTAACAGGTACTAACGGTTCTTTGTATTTTGAAACCTTTTTTGCATTTACCTCTTTTGTACTATGCAAGCCTTGAGAAAGCTGGTCAGTTACTAGCGAAACCGGTAGGCAATTTGTAAGAGCTTAAGTACATTGTAAATATATGGTCTTTGTTACAATAAATCTTTATTTTGTATGACCTAAGTATGTATATGAAGACTCTTTCCAAGAAATTGTTTTCTATTATTATGTTTTTTGGTGTTACAAAATGATTAAATATGATTTTAGTTTTTCTCTGTTTATTTTTAGACCGAATGTTCTTTTCGTCATATAGGTCTTCTATCATTATATTAAGGTCTTCTGGAGTGTTTGCAAAAATTATGATATCATCTGCTTATCTTAGGTGTGTGAAGTTTCTGTTATTAATTTTTATACCAAGAGTTTGTCCAGTTTATATTATTAAATATTTCTTGAAGGGAAAAATGCTATCATAGTAGCATTTTTCCAGTTTTCTGTTATCTTCCTCTCTTCTAGGCATAGATTTAGTAAGTTTGCAACATGGTGAACACACTACCAAGTAGGGATAAGGTGGTTATTATTCTCTTTGAATAAGGCTACTGCATGTAAATCTAGTCACCTTGATTTCATAGCTATGAAGAAGTGGAGAGAACCCCAGAGGTGAGGGACCAAGATTGTTGTAGATCTATGGAATGTCCTCCATGCGAATAGATTGAATGTCTGTGTGCTTCAAAAACTAACTGATAGACAAATAAGAGGAGACATGCTAAAAACATAATCAATTATAAAAAGAATTTCATAGGATTGATACTGAAGACTTTTCCAATACATGGCAAAAAGAAAGAGAACAAAGGAGCAAGGGGGAACGTTACTCCTGGAAATTGTATAAGAGTGGGTTATCAAGGGTTTTAGGACTAGATTTTTTGCTTCAGGGTGGTGACTGAGTTTACTGAGGTGGTTGTGAGTGCTGTTAAACTGTGAATGAAATTATTATGTATATTTTGTTCTTCATTCACATTTAACATAACCTATCATATATTAAGCATGACTTGTTTAAAAATTATTTGTTAATCCCTTGCCTAAGAATTATTATTCATGTATTATTCCTGAATTTTATCAGCTATTATTTGATTAAATAATTTTAATGTATATTTTGCTATTGGAAGGACTCAGTGATAAATATCATTTATCTTATTTACTTTATTCTTTCAATAATATTATGAGAAATTATATGTATATAATTTAATATACCTTATATATATATTGTAACATATATTTTATTATTATTAATTGTAAATGAAATGAAGGAAAAAATTAAGTAACTGTAATATTTTTATTAATGTTTTTCATTACTTTCTTACATTACATTACAATACATTTACATTACTTTCATTACATGCAGTAGCCTTATTTCCATTTTATCTCCTTTCATGATTTGAAAGGAGATAAAATGGAAATGATAGAAGACCTGAATGAATTGTTTGAGGTAGCAAAAGAAAAGAGTGAGAGAGTTAGAATGATTAGTCTTTTGCCACGGTATGACAGTGAAATGTTTAAAAGGAGGGCCATAATTGCAAATGACTTTATGCGTTGGTTATGTATGACGAGTGGTGTGGAATTTGTGGATGTGTGGAGTGAGTTTGATGGGCGAAAGGATCTATATAAGATGGATGGCTTGCATTTGAATGGTTACGGTGTAAGAAGACTTGAGAAAGTGTTGCTGAATGTAGTGGATGTGCAAATTCAGGGAAACTAGATTTGTTAAGGGGGGGGGGGAGTAGATATACAGTCCTTAGGGATGCAGTTGAATGTAAGAATGAATATAATATGCTAGAGCAAATAAGGACAACAAACCAGAGTGGGATAGTTAATATAAGGCATCAAGGTAGGGTTGGGGCTAATGGGGGTCTTAAATTCATGTACACTAATACTAGGAGTATTAGGAACAGGAAGGAAGAGTTTTTGGCCATGGTTGGCACTTGCAGACCACAGGTTATTGGTATTAGTGAAACATGGCTGACTGTAGATGAGATAGCTAGTGGGATTGAATGTGATGGGTATAGTGTGTTCAGGAATGACAGAGAGAATAAAATGGGGGGAGGAGTATTGTTGATGATAGCTGATGAGCTACAGCCAAGGAGAATAGAAGTTGAATTGCAGGATAGAGAAAAGAGCACATTTGAGGCCATTTGGTGTGAGATTGTGGCTATCAGAATTAAATATACAATTGGGTGCTGCTATAGACCAGGTGATGGAAAAGATGGTGGTGACAGTATGCACAAGCAAATAGAAGAAATGAGTGGAAGGAGGGTGATTATTATGGGAGATTTCAACTATGGTCGCATTGATTGGAGTGAAGAGAGGACACACGGGAGGAAGGAAATGGATTTTATGCGGTTATTAAGGGATAACTATCTGCGACAGCATGTAATGGAAAATACTAGGGGTCAGAGAGTGCTTGACCTAGTAATTACATCTGAGGATTTGGCTGTAACAAATATGACCACATTGCCACCAATCGGTGAGAGTGATCATAGGGTCTTGACTTGGGAGGTGGCTAAAGGTGTAGAATTTTCAATTAAGACAGGGTACATGTGGAATTATCGGGCTGGAAAGTATGACAAGCTTAGGAGTTTGATTGGCTCAGTGCCATGGCATGTACAACTGCAAGGACTAGAAGTTGATAGTGCATGGGAGGTAGTTAAGAAGTGCTTGCATGAAGCAATGGCTGACTGTATACCTAGAGTCCGAATAATAGATCAAGTAGGGGTTAAATGGATGACTAACACCATTAAGCTTGAGCTGCAAAGAAAGAAACAACTATGGAGGGAATTTAAGGAGAAAGGTGACCGGCAGGCACATGAATGGTATAAATTGCAGGCCAGAAGGGTGACGAGTGTGGTAAGAAAAGCAAAAAAGGATTACGAAAGAACATTGGCCATGCAAGCTAAAGAGAATCCTAAACAGTTTTTTAGATATGTAGCAAGTAAAAGGAAAAATGTACATGGCAGAATGATTTTAAAGAATGCCGATGGTAGGGAGGTAACTGAATCAGTTGAGATAGTTGAGTTACTGAGTGAGCACTTTGCAAGAATATATCATCCAGGTGGTGACATTGCAGAAACGAATAAACCAGTAGATTATACGGGAATTGTGGTGAATGAAGAGGAGGTGAGTAGTCTATTGCATAACCTCAATGTCAATACATCTGTGGGATTGGATGGCATACCAGCTCGTGTAGTACGAGAAGCAGCTAAAGAATTGTCAGTACCCTTGACCATTTTGTTTAATTTGAGTCTCGGGTCTGGGTTAGTCCCGAGCGGGTGGAAGGAGGGGAAAATAGTTCCACTTCATAAAGGTGGTTCCAAGACTGCTGTTGTAAATTGCCGACCGATTAGCATATCAGGAATCATTGTCAAGGTCTTAGAAAAATTAGTCAAAAAAAGAATACAGGATTGGATAGATGAAAATGGGATATTGTATGGGGGACAACATGGTTTTGTGAAGGGTAGATCATTCCTCAGTAACTTGCTCACGTTTTATAACACAGTGACGACTGAACTGGATAGGGGTAGTGGGTTTACAGTGATACTACTGGACCTTGCCAAGGCCTTTGATAGGATACCACATGGAACCCTAATCAGTAAACTCAAGCAGATGGGGATGGATATAGGTTTGATGAGATGGATAGGAGGGTGGTTGAAGGAGAGATACCAGAGAGTGGTTTATTCAGGAGTGGAGTCAAAAAGACATCTTGTGGCTAGTGGAGTGCCGCAGGGCTCTGTTCTTGGACCACTGCTTTTCAATTTGTTCATCAATGATATTGGAAAGGATTTGAGAGGAAGTGTTTACTTGTTTGCTGATGATGCAAAGTTGGGTAGAGCAATTGTGAGTGCACAGGATGTCAAAATTTTACAGGATGATTTGGATAGTTTGGAGGACTGGGCTAGGAAAAATGGATGTCAGTTTAATGTGGCAAAGTGTAAGGTTATGCACTTTGGGGTGAAAAGAATAGCAGCAGTATATCGCATTGGTGGAACCGTGCTCCAGGTGATTGATGAGGCCAGGGATTTGGGAGTGCTGGTGGATAGGGAGTTGAAGTTTAGGGGGCACATTGCAAAAGTGACTAAAACAGCTCACCAAATCACTTGGGTTCTGAAAAATACTTTAACATGCAGAGACAAACAAGTTGTTGTTCCTCTGTATCGAGCCGTGATAAGACCCCATCTGGACTTCTGTGCCCAGTTATGGGCACCAGGGTTTCTTCATGATGGGGAGGAAGTGGAGAGGGTCCAGAGATTAGTGACCAAGATGATAGCAAGTCTATGGACTGAACCTTCTGAGAACAGGTTGAAGATTTGTGGGTTGCAGAAATTGGACGATAGGCGAAGGAGGGGTGATATGATTGAGACATTCAAATTACTGAAGGTTTTTATAAGATTGATCCAGAAGATATTTTTGAAAATATGACTGGTGGTGGGAGGACTAGGGGCCATGCATGGAAGCTGGGCAAGAGCGTGGTTGACAAGGGTTTTAGAGCTAGGTTTTTTACTTGGAGAGTGGTGAATGAGTGGAATAAGCTTCCAGAGTCTGTTGTTGGTGCTATGACCGTGAATGAGTTCAAGGCAAGATATGATAGATACTGTGTGAATGTTGAATAGTTGTTGCAGACATGATGTTAGGGCCTCCCTCGATGAGTCTGTCGACTCCTTGGAGTTTCCCGGAACAATAATAATAATAATAATTACTCAATGTAAAAGTATAGCCTTATGTAACATTAACGTGAATGTTTACGTTTTGTTCGTTGCCATGGAGAGAGAAATAAAATGGAACACATGTGGGTAGACTGTGAGCTTCGATAACGAGGAGAGAAAAATTATATATGGGTGAAAATATAAGAGTAAAAAGAAGGGGAGAGTTTTTGAAAGGGGAAAAAGGAAGGATATAAGCAAGTGGGTGAAAGTAAATAAAAAGGACTGAAGGGCAGGAATTCAAGAGAGTAGTATTTAAAAGTGTGCTAAGACGAAGTGAAAACGTATAGATAGTTGAAAGTAAAGTCAGCAGTGGCATTAATAGGGATTTGGTGCCGTATTTGGATAATTAAAGGACTGGAAGATTAATGAAGGATTCAGAATAGATCCAGTTAGGCTTAGAATTACTACTTATTTCTATATTGCTTTTAGGAAGAATTGTACAGAGCTTAATTTGTTGTGAAGTAGTAAACAAGGATATCAATCTGCCCTATAGTTGCCGTCGAGAATTGTGAAGCGCGACAAATAATAATCTAGTTATGACCTTGAAGAATTCCTTTTAAATGTGTTCCATAGGTGTAATAAATATAATTTGAAGATGTACTCACATTAAATCTGACGTGCTGAAGATTAATTCCGGTAAGGACAGTCATATTTTATTTGTTTCTGTGTATGAAGACTTGAGTGATAGTTCCATTTTGCTCATTCTAACATTTACTGTGGCATATCGCCGAAGTTAGAAGTTAAAAATAATTTGCCTTGAAATAATATCTGCCGTGTTTAATGATGTGATAAATGCCAGCTGAGAGTTAAGTGTGGAGTATAACTGAGAAATATGAGCAAACTAATTAAACAAGAAATTCTGTTGTATTAATCTGAGTAAGGAATCTTGTAATTGAGAAAACTGTGAAACTTGTATGTGAAGATTTTGAAGACTGAATTAATATGAATGATTTGACCCGATGTACTAACTTAATTGTAATGTCTCATTTTAGAAGTGGAATTCATGTATTTATCATATAACCTTATATTAAATGTTCTGTTTTATTAATTTCAATACTGTGTTTGCCTGATTCTTTTTCATTGCACCGTTCATAAATAATTCGAATCTAGCGGGAGCCTCAAGTGAAAAATATTGAATTCGGCCTGAATGAGTAAGGAGACTGCTAATTTAATTGAAAATTGATTCTACTATTTTATATAGACTAATCTAAATATAGGGTGGCGCAGTATAAATATAAATTTCTCTATATTTGTATTAGTGATCAATTGGCAATTAATAGATTTTATTAATAAGAGTACGTTACAACAAAATGGCGGATTCGAAACTAGGATGTACGTTCCAACAGTGCTTCATCAGTGCAATGAGCTCAAGGAGAGGTATGGTAGGTATTGTGTAAAGAATTGTTAGTGGATATCCCATGATGCGTATTTGACTCTATGGAGATACCTAAAAATAATAATATATTAATCCCTTCATGTAATACATATAGGAGGCTTCAAAACCTATAGCATTGCTCTGTATGATATGATTAAGCGATATAGAAGGAACCTGCTGATGTGTTGAGATGGCAGTGCCCTTGAGTTGATTGTTTAACAGAAATCTGGCAACCGGAACAATCCCAGAAGAGTGGAAAGAAATTAAAATGCCACAGCAAAAGGGAAAATCAAGTTAGTAGTATCAAACTATAGGCCAGTGTATATATATATCAAGTGTAGCGATGAAGGTGTTAGAGACAGAATACAAACCTGAGTTGATAAGAATGGAATTCTTTCAAGAGAGGGAGTATCAGGTTTGTTAAGGGGAATTGATGCTATAGTAACTTGGTTACATTTTATATGTAATTTATCTGAATTTTGCTGAGGTGGTTGATCAAGTACCACATGACAAACTATTGTTGAGATTGAGAAGGATGGTAATGGATGGTCATTTGGTAGCTTGGTTATGGGAATAGTTGATTGATAAGAGCCAATGAGTCGTGTATGGAGGTGCAGTTCTGAAAATGGAAGATGATGAATGGGGTACCACAGGGTTCTGTTCTGGAATCACTTGTTCCAGAACAGAACCTTGGTTAAATTAGGAAGAGCAATGTCACAAAGTTATGATATGTTGTTTACAAGAGGATTTGAATAGGTTGGTGCTTTTTACTGAAGAATGGGGATGTCATTGAAATTTGCTTCAGGAGGAGGCATGGAATCTGGGGGATGTTGGTGGATAGGAAACTAAAGTTCAAGGTACACACTGTCGAAGTTGTAAGATTTATATATAAATGATGGATAAGGAGGTGTTAGTTACATCACCTCCTTATCTGGATTTTTGTGCACAGATCTGGTCACCTAGCTACATTGGTGATTCAGGATACACTGGACAGTGCAGAGTCAACTAACTAAGACTGTCTTTGGACTCTGGAATATTGAGTATGAGGATAGATGAGGTTTTCAGAGCTTGGCAGATAGGAGGGGTGATATGATTGAGACATAAGTTGATGAGAAGAGCCTATCAATAGATACAGGGGAATTATTGCATAGGATAATGGTTGATGCAATTGCTGGTATTCTGGATTCTGTAGTTGCATGTACAATCCACTCAAAATATTATGATCCCCCCCCCCCCCTTCACACTTGGCCAGTTTCATCCCACCAGGTGCCATTTGTTTCATAATGAAAGCTACTATATGTGATACTGGAGGTGTGTGATGTACTGTTTATACTGTTTATTTCAATTTGCTGCTTGACATACAGTGTACATACAGAGATACAATGTAACAGAGAAGTATGATTTTTGGGTACTACATGACGATGGCAGGCTATTTGTGCAATGCTGTAGTTATGGTGTTCCAAAAATAGAAGGATACTGGTCAGAACAGTAGTTGCTAGGCCAATAATCCCTTGGGCAGGTCTGTAGATAATAACTATGAAATGACTGGCCATGGAATTGGATCCTGGGACAAATAGCAGTGTTTCTCAGAGCCACAATCCAATATTCACTCTTCTAAAATATAGGCTTCTAAAATAGGTGCCAAGTCAAGATATACATGCTTATGCCAAATCATTGAAACACTATACATTTTGCATCTGAGGGACTTCACTGGACCATTAAAGAACAGAAAAAAGTTGCCCTTTCAGATGAATCTTGTTTCCTGCTGTGCTGTCTGATGGGTTAGGCAGAAAAGCTAAGTAGAGAATTTGCCTTGATGCTATGGTATAGTAGAAACAGGCAATATTAGGAGAAAAGGGATATTTTACTGGGAATATCTTGAAGCCCCAATATCCATAGACTATTCTGTGAATGCTTCAGAGTACCTATCCATTGTAGCTGGCAGGTGCATATACATCCCTTCATGGTGATTTTCTTCCCAAATGGCACAGGTGTTTCAGCAGAATGCCTTAACACATTGCAGTATTGTTCAATATTAGATGGCCATGTGCAGAATTGTTTTGAAACTTCAACTCTCTGAAGACTTGTCACTCCCAACATGCCATCCATCCATTCACCTCTCATAGAGGGTCTGCCCTCCCCCATTTCCCAGGTAGTCTGTTACTTTTTTGAGATATCCTCATTTTCTTTCTTTTATATATCTCAAATATTTCAGCTTTCTTTTGTCAGTGGTCTTTAGGTGTCTTAAAAGTCCTGTCAGTTATCTTTCATATCCATCTGCTTGTATGAGACTCTCCTGTAACACTATCTCAAATGCAGTTATCCATTTAATATTAGACTTTCTTCGGTTCCAAGTTTCACATAATAAATTGTGATTTCCAAAATAGCTGCATTCAGAATCCTCAACTTGGTTCTAGTTGTGAAGGATCTTTTTCCAGACTTAAAGTGACTATTATACTAACCATTCTTGATCTTCTTCTAGAACTGCCATTCTTCTGAACGTTCTTATGAGCTGCCATTCTTGACATTGATAATGGACCTGAGATACCCAAATTTGCTGACCACCAATTATTTTCTCCATTAATATACATGTTTCCCACACCCTTCTCTATGTATACTTCAACAATAATCTTTCTAACCAGCTTCAACATTACATGGAGACCCAACAGTTAATTAGTGATCACCAATATGGATTCCACCATTCTCATTCTACAGCTGACTTCCTAGCCAATCTCAACTTCCTTTGGACACAGCCCATGGAAAGATTTGGAGAAACTCATGTTATTCTTGATATTTCAAAGGCATTTGATCGATTGTGTCTGACACAGGCCTCAACAACAAGCTGCCACGTTATGGCCTCCCTCCTGCACTCTATGATTGGATTGCTAGTTTCCTCATCAGATTTCTCCATCATTGCTGGAGTGGCCCAGAGTTCTGTGCTCTCACCAACACTCTTCCTCCTTTACGTCAATGACCTCCTTTCTTTGACTTTAAATCTTATTTGCAGTTTTGATGACTCTTCATTCCTCTTCCTCATTCAATAAACCTTGTAGTATTCTAATGTTAGATGTGTCAAGATCTTCCATAATAGGGACTTAAACACTGACCTCCTCAACATCCTCAAATGGCATGAAGCCAACTTAGTAAATTTCAGTACCAAAAAAATTCAAGCCTGCTTTATTACTTGCAAGAAAAATCCTACCTCATCTCCTGTCACTTTTGATAATGTTCCAGTTTCCTTTCAAGATCAACTTTCTTTTCTTGGGTTGAATGTCACATCCAGTTTATCCTGTCACAAACATATTACTCACATAGCCTCCCTAGCTTCTAAAAAACTTGATGTTCTCTTCCTCTCAACTCCTAACACTATAAGTCTCAGATCTGACCAACCTTGGAGTATTCTTTCCATATTTGGGGGTGGAGCATCTAAAAATTCTTGGTAATATTCAGAAGAGAGCAATCCACTTAATAGATGATCCTTCCCTCACAGCTCCCTTCACTCAGTTTATCATAGATGCTTTTTCCGTAGGCAGTTTTCATGGGCATTGCTCCTCCAAATTGGCTGCTACTTTCATTTTCTTTCAACTATCTAAGAACTAGAGCAGCCACTGGCCAACGCTCATACACTGTCCAGCTCCACACTCCCACTAACTTCTCGTCCTCTTCCTTCATTCCATCCACAGTTATTTTTTGAAACAATCTCTCCTATACTGTTTTTCTCATTGAATTCAACCTCTTCCCCTTCTTTAAGAAACATCAATAGGCTACATTTTCTTCTTAATCACTTGCCCACACATGGCACTATAGTGTTATAGGTCTTGTGACCTTTCATGTGTGGGGTCATCCTATTAAAAATAAAAACCTAGGACTGAATTTGTCCTCAATCATGGATTCATCTTAGCTCTTCCCTGTTTATTACAAAGTAGTACTACATATCTCAGGTTGCTGGCCCATCTACCACCTATCCGAATTCCTCTCTTCAGCTTTTCCAGTACCGCATGCATGATGTCTTCAGTTGTTTAAATACCGTACAAGAGAAAGGTAAGCATCCTTACTAGAATTCAAATCAGTCGAATATGCAACTGTTCTGCCTTTTGCTCACAGTGCAAATTACTTACATACAACCTGATAATGTAATATAATAAATTTAGTTTAATCCTTTATCCAAGTGAGAGCAAACAAAGTTTGCGCCTGAAAATATCTTCAGGACTGAATATGGTGTTGTACTATCTTACCAGGGTAAGTAGTACAACACTTTGCGACTTGTAGCAAAGGTGGAGCAAGCTACCAACAAACCTGATAATGAGTTGAGGAAAGTCCAAAACATTTCTTAACTTGCAGAAATGCACCTGTTGAACATATAGAAAAGCTTTTGAGTAGTATGTGAAGCATATCACCAAAGGAAGTCTAAACTCTATTCTTCTCAGTGATCTACTACTAAAAACAATAATTGTAATTATTATTTTTAGTAGTATCTAACTAATTATTAATTAATAATTAGTTAGATACTGTGTTTGCCAGTGCAACATGTGGTTTTGCTTGAGTCTATACAGCATAATTTCCCGTTTTTATCCCAGCTGTCTTTAATTGCACTATTTGTTGAGAAATATATTACACAGACTACAAATGTCTCTGTACCTTATTCAGTGATACAATAAAATTACTTGTTTTTCTTGCATCTACAGTATAATGGCTATTGGGAAGGGCGTGTTGTTTACCGAGGGAGTGAGTTGCTATCATGCTGACGTGAATGTGTTTAAACTTTTTTTCATGTGCAAGATGTGAATGAAACTTTTTTTTTTATTTTCTAAAGTAAAATCAGGGGTGCGAGTTATATGCAAGGACGAGTTATATTCAAGTAAACCTGGAAGATGCTGTGTGGTTAACTGGTTTGGTGACCTCTCTTTCTCTCTCTCTCTCTCTCACACAGACTTATTCTCTTTTAATTGTATTTACCTGGATTCTGTTCCACTAAAATGGCTGCCACCATTTCTCCATTTCTCTTTAAATCTGTAAACACACAGGCAACTGCTAGTTGCTTACCATCTGTTTACGTTTCCCCCACACAGTTTTTTATGAAAACTACAACCTCTGGTTGTTCAAATAAAACATATCCACAGGTTTCTTCTTGACATCCCCCCCCCACACCCAATCAAGTGATTATAATTTTTGTGAGGAGCAATTTTCAGATTCATATAGAAAAGATTTTGTGCAGAGCATCAGGACGAACATACCCAGCAGGAATTCCATCTCTGGAATGCATTTCCAGAGGGATTATAATGACACTGATGTTGAATGAGTTAGGGATAAGAGGCATTGCAGTGGCTAGAGCAGACCTCCAGCATGAGACCTATGACTCCATAATGGGCTGAAATAAAACTAATGGTAATTTATAGCAAAGCACAAACTTTTTTTTCTTCATAAAAAAAAAAAAGTGTGTATATGTAGTAGTAGTATTTACAATCCAGTTTTGATTTCACCAAATTTTTACTGTGAAATCAAAATTGATATTAAAACTGAAAATGATTGAAATTAAATTGATTACAAAAATTTAAATGCAATTATCACAGTTACAAACAAATTATCTCCCAAACAAATATTGTCCTAATAAACCAGTAATATTCAGTGTTATTGTGATATTCTTTAATGTTGTGAAATAATACTTTAATAATAAAAAAAACTTTTAATATTTTACAGTTTTTATCCCAAATATTCTTATTTTAGATCATGTTCGTTATATGTCAGAGAAACAACATATGATAATTCGTCCATCACAATATCAGTGGAAGAAATTTAAAGATTATGTGCATTTCTATATATTATTGGGTGTAATACCATTATCACTTCTTGTATTCTGTGTCAATGTTTTCATTGGACCTGCTGAGCTTGCTGAAATACCAGATGGTTATGAACCTAAACACTGGGAGTATTATCCAGTAAGTATTCAGTTTAAAATAATTATATAATATGACAGGAAATACTGTAACAGCTGTTTTGAGTTTTCTTTCTTTTTATTTTGTCCACACAAGAACAAAAAAAAAAAAGTTAGCAAATCAGATTTGAATATCTGTAGGATATAGTATTTCAATATCTTATATAACATATTGAGTCAGATAATGCTTATGATGACCCTACATATTAATTTCTCATTTACCCAAACATTTCAAATAAAAAGAATGAAAATACATTATGGAAGTTGCACGTAATCATGATCATCAAATTCCTGACATTTATCCTCAAGGGGGTGTACAGGATATGATAGTACTACATGTAAAATTTACATTATTACTAACTTCCTACCTACAATTTTCTGCCAAATCAGTCTGTTACCTGTCAAAGTTACAACATTGTCAGATCCTATATTTATATATCTATATTCTAAGGCACTTTTTACCGTATCAATCCACCTATATCTTGGTCTTCCTCTGGGTCTTTTTTCCAACCAACCTGGCAGAGCATACTTGTTTAGCTAATCTTTTCTTGCCTATTCAATTTAAGTGACCATACCACCTGAGATTAGTTCTGCTAACGCATTCCTGGATGCTGACAATGTCAAGTGCTTTCCTAATATCCTCGTTTTTAATATGATTTTGCCATCGATGCCATCTGTTCATGCCCCCCACCAATCTTTCTCAGAACTCATATCTGCGGTCTCTAGTCTTTGGTCAAGTGTTTTACTTCTGACCCAGCTCTCAGATCCATAAGCTAAAATTGGTTTGATCACCGTCTTCTATACAACTACTTTAGTGTTTTGACTTATTTCTCTCTTATTCCATATAAATTTATTCAGTTGACTTCCTCCATACCAGCTTTGTTGATTCTGTTGTCTATTACCATATTTAATTTACCATCTTCACTAAAAATTGTGCCTAAGTAGCTGAAATGTTTTACTTGTTCTATAGGTTCTCCATTCACAATGCAGCTGATATTTTCAATGTTTCTGCCTATTTTCATTATCTTTGTCTTGTTATTGCTGACCTTCATACCATATCTATCACAACAGTTATTCAATTTAGTCAGGGAATCTTGCAGACTTGTAGCAGATTTATTAAGAAGTATAACATCACCTGCATAAAGCAAGAAGCTGATATTAACATCTCCAATTTTGATATCAAGTTTAATACCACTTTCATTCATAACGTAATCCATATAGATAATGAGTAACAGAGGTGTAAATGTACATTCTTGTCTCACACCAGATTTAACATTAAACCATCTTCTTGTACTTACTTCAATTCTAACTGCTGACTTACAACTCAAATAAACACTAGGTATTGCTTGATATAATTTCCCATTGACACCATATAACTGTAGCGTATTGAATAGCTTCTCTCTTGGCACCTTGTCATATGCCTTTTCCAAATCGACAAAACTTAAATACAGATCTTTGTTATATTCCCATGCTTTCTCGACTATTTGTCGTAAAGTGAAGATCTGATCCTGACAACCTCTGTTTGGCCTGAATCCAGCTTGTTCCTCACCAAGCTTCTCTTCCACAATCTTTCTCAACCATTTCTCAAGTATACTGGCATAAATCTTACCAGGAACATTCAGTAGAGAAATACCTCTGTAATTCTCACAATCAGTTTTATTTCCCTTTTTATATATGGGTACTATGAGAGCTCTACTCCAATCATCTGGAATTCGTCCTTCTGTCCAGGTCCTCTGAACTATGCAGTGTAGCCACTGTAAAACTTTTATACCTCCATACTTGAGCATTTCTGGTCTAATATGATCTACTCCAGCTGCCTTTCCACATTTCAGACTATTGATGGCTTTTTCTACTTCAAGCATGGATATGTATTCCTGGTTGCATGCTTGGTATTTTTTATCACTCTGCTGTCATCACTGCTAGTTTCATTTAGCAATTTTTCGAAATAATTACTCCATACTTCAAGGATATCTTTTTCTCCAGTTTTCATATCACCTTTATCATCTCTTTTACAGCACTCTTTCCTCTATTTCGCAACTTCTTCAACAACCTCCAGAATATCTTGCAACCTTCTTGATATTTATTTTATATATTCTTACCAAAGTTTTCCCATGACTTCTGTTTAGCTAGTTTTACACAGTGTTTAGCTTTCTTACATTTATCTCTGTATTCTCTAAGAGCACAAGCTGACTTATTTGCCAGGAACTTTTGATATGCTTTCGTCTTTTCTTTAACTTCCTGTGTCCACCAGGGAGTTCTGATTTTTCTATCCTTGCAGACAACCTCACCACATCCCTCTCTGGCAGAATCAATGTTTTCTTCAGAACTTTCCACTGAATCTCCAAGGTTTGATTCCTGTTCTCAAACTCTTTCATTTTTTCTTGAGTAATGTTTGTTTATTTTAGTCTACAGTTCACATCTGAGAGCTGCTCCAAACTTTTATTCGTTTTAAAACTTTCTTACATGTTCTTCTTTTCAATATGAAATTCAATTTTATCCTGCTTAAGAATAAATGATGATCACTTCCAATTTCAAATCCTCTGTACACTCTAGTGTCCTTTACCGGAGAGAAAACATAAGTATCAACAATAATATAATCAGTGAGACTTTTCTTATTCCTTGCCTCTTCCCTCCATGTGAATTTTTTGCACATTTTTGTGTTGGAACATTGTGTTAGTAATAACCAGTCCATGTCCTGAGCAGAAATCCAACAACTATTTGCCATTATTATTAACTTTGCTCTTTCCCCCAAATTTTCCCAAAATATTTTTGTATGTCTGACAATCATTTCCTACTCTGCTATTTAGATCCCCAACAAGGACCAATTTTTCATTGTGTCAGTTGCTTTCTCTAATGCTTAAAAAAATTCCTCCACTTCTGCCTTAGGAGAACCTGTGGGATTATAGGCACAAATAAGTCTCATTGTCCAGTTCCCCATTCTGATATTTGCCACATCACTTTACTTGAAATTGCCTGCCATTCAAGAAGATTAGCCTCATATTTAGTGTTGAATACTATGGCTACTCCTTCTTTTCCTTGATTGTCATTTCCTGAATTATAATATTTTGTATTTATTGCTCAGAAAGAGCTCACCAGTTTTGGTCTTTTTTGTTTCAGTCACCCCTATTATGTCGATCTGGTACTTATCTAATTCCTCAGCTAGCTCCATTTCTTTGCCATTCAGGATTCTTATGTTGATAGTAACGATCTTCAATTCTGGCGATATTGAGTTGGAGTGTGTTTTGGGATTTGTTCCAGTAGCTGACTTTTCACTGTTCGCTTTGGTCCTCTGGCGAAAACAATGTGGGGGCCTTGTTTAACCGGGCGATGCCCCAGCCAGCATGAAATTCTATCATGTTGTACCATCATTTAATATTGTGGTTTAAGCCAGTAAGAATACAATTTGGTTGGCTAAATCTTAAATTGCCAGCCCATCCTCATTTGTTCAGTATCCAGGTAGATACCTAACAGGGTGAACCATGAGAATGTGATGATTGGAGATTAGGTCAGAAGCCTTGGTCAGTTCTCAACATTCCTTTAAAGGCTATGTGGAGGTCTCCTCTCAGTTATATAGCTTTGACCCTTAAGCACCCACCTAGTTAATAAGTTTAACTTGTAACAAAACTCATTGGTTGAATCTGGTTAAGAGTTAACGTTTGAGTTTCAAAAATATTTGCATCGAAATCTCATTAAGTTGCACATTTCCTCATCTATATCCTGAAGAAGTGTAAAAGATTAATGATAGAACTACACAGGTTTTCCATGTGAAACTCTTGTACTACTGCCTTATTGTCGCAAGGTTAATATGCACTAATGACTTAAAGAGCTCTGACTTATTGAGCATGTGCATGCACATTCACACATGCATAATAATGAGGACTTCTACAGGCATGAGCTTCAGCTCCTCATAAGGCATCACTTGGCCAGACTGGTCAAAGGGTGAGGGCATGCAAAGTGTAGTACACACACACACACAGAAATACTCGTAAAAAATTAGATCACCATGGGAGAGTAGCCCCAATCATTTCTCTTCACAAGAAGTAACCATTCCTCTCATACTGGCTTAATTATACCTGAGATAACATAATTCACATGATTGGCTTAAGCAGTGGACCAGTCATTAAAAACAGGCTACAGTCTCCAAACTCAGCATGCAAAGAAAGAAAAAGCTTAATTAAATTGCCAAACCAAAATTATTATTATTATTATATGGGTAACTTCATGCAGTCTCATTCATGCAGACTCATTGGGAGAGAGGCTTTCAACTCTGCAGTCATAGCACCCACAACAGATACTTGCAACCTATTCCACTCATTCACCACTCTCCAAGCAAAAAATCTGGTCCTCACATCCTTGTTAAATGCATTCTTATTCAATTTTTGAAAAATATCCTCTATATTAATCCTATAAAAATCCTTTTGTATGTCTCAATTATACAAATAAGTATTTTCGAGGATGGTTCCTACTTCTCCCACCAAACCTGTTATGAAAAATTTCCTCTGTATTAATCCTCTAAAAACCCTTCACCAATTTGTGTCTCCATCATATTGCCCCTTTTCTTCCTCTCAACTGATTTCTGTAATCCACAATCTTCAATTTATCCTC